>NC_069499.1:614435634-614590634 GCF_027579735.1 Bombina bombina | reverse complement strand
AAGTTTTAGGTCTATATTTACACACCCGTATGACGATACCAACATATACACACTTCATTTTACAAGATCCCCCAGCTACACGAGCCCGGGAACTCCCGCAGGGCTCACTAGGAAGGAATATACCATACAGATGTGTAGATTTGCAGCTGGGAGACCTGGATCAAATCCATACAGCAGTTACAGGGAAAAGAACTGTAGCGGATTAATAAACCCAAAAATGTCATGTAAACACTTACCTGGCACACAAGGTAAATCGTTAACTACCAAAAGGACAGAGAGGGGAATTTGTTTTAACCCCACAAACAATGAACTAAAAAGCAAACAATGAAACAGTACGATCCATCTGTAGCTGAAACAAATCCAAAACCCTTCTTAACGAGAGGAAAATGAGAGACTTTTTCCTAGGAGGAGAGTGAGAGCAAGTGAGAGGTGCAGAACAGCACGCCTGGACAGTGGGGACACTGAAGATGTGACCTGGGGAGGAGTGTCCCCAAATAGAGACCAGAGCTGCATGTGAACCCCTCCCCGACATTCCTAAACCTTTCAGGAAAAGCTGAGGAAATGGAGGAGAGGCAGAGATAAGAGAGAATGCAGTCAGTGTAAGAAGCAGGTTACATGAAGAGGAGGAACGGCTGTCTCTACCCCTGCAAGGTGACACTGCAACAAACAAGAAGTATGGCATACAGTGCCTGTCACAGAGAAGAACAAGCAGGAGGGAAATGCTGAATTTACCCACCATAAGGTGGCATGGATAAATGGGAATTACATGACATTAAATGATGACCTCTCAAGAGTATAGGGCGACACTGATTGGATGGTTATATGTGACATAACCTAGTGAAATAAAAAGGACATTCAATCTGCCCATAGAATTCACCATATGGGACAGGAAAGCAACAAAAGAATTGTTTTTTCTCATGGTGACAAAGTATCACAGACTTGATGCTGCTATCGGATACTGGATTCTCTGAATACAGGTGAACAATGAGACATATCTGAAGTTTTTATACCACATAGGAGGGCACAGTGTCTTATGGGATAAGGCGTCTCTAGCTATGACAGGTATAACAAGCCCCTGCCTCATGCATGGTGACACAGGCGTATCGAGTAATGTATAGTTACCTTCTGCCTGCTACACAAATAACCTGCCTGAAATAGTAATACAAGGTTACCCTATAAAGGCCATAAGCAGGTTAAAACCCCCTCCCTTTCGTCCTGTGGGATTATCGTGACTACCTAAGAATGTGAGCCATTATGTCTGTTTGTTTCCCCTCCCCGTGTATATTATTTCGAGGGGCTGCATTCCATTGCTAACCCCCCCTCCAGTTTAGGAAATCTCCCGGCAATTAGCCGGGCTGGCAGGAAGCGTGCCGGTCTTACAAACAATACTCTGTTTATTTATTTAGTCCGTTCTAGAGGGAGAGAGAAATATTGGGAACAATGATTGGGACTGTCACACCTAGAGGATTCTGGGAGTTTGGATCAAGATACAGACATAGGTTATCCTATTACACTCTATGGGGGTAGCTTATGTGTACAATTGATATCCTTACATTTTCCTATGCATTTTTAACTTTGTAAAAAAAATATATATAGTTGCTTCAAGAAGTTGTAAAATGTTTACATTTCAATCCAAAGTTTACAAGAGACCATGAAGATTTCCAGTTTTGATGCAAACTTTGGGGGGGAAGCATTGCATAGCTGGGGGTAGGGATTCTCTATTGCTGTATAGCCAGATGGTTTGTATAAGAAGGCCATTAGAAATCCCTGTATAATGCCACATTGAAAGGAATTCTCATTTGCAGGGCACATAAACATGAAATTATATTGGTAAAAAAAAATGATATAATTAATTATATTTAGAAGGATACACACAAGGATTGCTACAAACCTTCAAACAGTATGCAATGAGAAACATGAGCATGGTTTCCACACCAGAAGACAAGGCATGGCCAGACCAAAGGAAAGGGAATCAATTAAAGTGTTATAATGTGAAATGGAGGCTTTGAGGTATAAAAAGCATTAGAATGCTACACTGGCCTCTAGGCAGCCCTGATACAGAACAAAAGTTCTAAACCTCTAAGACCCTAATATCAGTAATTAGATATATACACTTTTAAAATGGACAACAAAAGATACTAGCTTTTTACTATGAGCAGAGACTGATCAATTCTTTATCTTCTCCTTTCTGACACCAGAAGAGTTGCAGCATGAAATAAAGTTCCTCTGGGACTAGTAAAGCATATTTGCTTAGCTTTACTGGCACGTGCACAACAGCTTTATTCTGCCACTTGGTGGTGCTAAAGATTTATAACAAAGGAAAACAAACAGGTTTTGACACCAGGTAAGAACCAGAAGGTTTATCTAGCGAGTGTGTGTGTATAGGTGTATATATATATATATATATATATATATATATATATATATATATATATATATATATATATACACACACACACACACACATATCTATATATCTATATTATATATATATATATATATATATATATATATATATACATACACACACATTTTTTTTATACCTGAGGTAATGTGCCTGCTTTTCCTGCAATTTACCTCTAAAAGTTGTCTTTACACTGACCTAGAGAAGTTTGAGTGGTTCCTGCAGACTACTGATATTTGACCCTACCGCATGCTAAACAGTGATTGTTTGAAAGGTGGAGAAGCTCATATTTGTTTGTCCCTAATTAGCCACAGCAAAGAATAGAAAGATACTCAATAAGCTTTTTAAAGGGTATTCCCCTGGACTGCAAAACCAATGCACATTTCATTAACAATTACAGTTCTGAATGCTTATAAAACATTTTTTTTTTTTATGTAAAACTTTGCAATTTAGTACTTAATTGTTAAACACTAAGAATATATAAAAATGACTTTTAATGTAGTAGCGTTTTGCAACATTGTATAACAAAGCTACAAATAATGTTGCAAAACGCTGCTGCCAAGTGCACACTCCTGAGCTTTTATCAACCTGCCTAGTTTTACTATTAGATAAAAGATAAAGAAGAAAGAAAAGAGAAAGAAGCAAATTTGATAATAGAAGTAAATTGGAAAGTTTAAAATTGCATGCTCATTAAAGTTTGATTTTAACTTGACTGTCCCTTTAAGTAATGATCACGTATTATCATCAGAACTAGTGAAAAAAACATAATTTATGCATACCAGATAAATTCCTTTCCTTCCGATAGGGAGAGTCCACGGCTTCATTCCTTACTGTTGGGAAATACAACACCTGGCCACCAGGAGGAGGCAAAGACACCCCAACCAAAGGCTTAAATGTCCCTCCCACTTCCTCATTACCCCAGTCATTCTGCCAAGGGAACAAGGAAAAGTAGGAGAAACATTAGGGTATAAATGGTGCCAGAAGAATAAAATAAATAATAGGGAACCACCCATAGACAAGAAAAAATTTGCGGGGGTCGTGGACTCTCCCTATCCGGAATGAAAGGAATTTATCTGGTAAGCATAAATTATGTTTTCCTTCCTAAGATAGGGAGATTCCACGGCTTCATTCCTTACTGTTGAGAAAACTATACCCAAGCTCCAGAGGACACATAATGAATAACAGGAAGGAACAAAAAGGAAGAGGCGGAACCAATTCTGAGGGCACCACAGCCTGCGAAACCTTTCTCCAGAAAGTTGCTTCAGCCGAAGCAAAAACATCAATCAAACTTGTAAAATTTTGAAAAAGTGTGTAAGGAAGACCAGGTAGCCACCTTACAAATCTGATCCATAGAGGCCTCGTTCTTAAAAGGCCCAAGAGGAAGCCACTGTTCTAGTTGAATGAGCTATTATCCTTTCAGGAGGACAATGTGCCGCTGTCTCATAAGCTAAGCGGATGACACTCCTTAACCAAAAATATAGGGAAGTCGAAGTAGCCTTCTGCCCCTTAAGCTTCCCTGAATAGACAACAAAGAGGAAGATTGTCTAAACTTCTTAGTAGCCTGAAGATAGAACTTCAAGGCGCTAACCACATCCAAATTGTGAAGTAAGCGTTACTTCGATGAAGGATTAGGACACAAGGAAGGAACCACAATCTCCTGATTGATGTTGCGATCGGACACAACCTTAGGAAGAAAACCTAAATTTAATACGTAAAACTGACTTATCTGCATGAAAAATCAGATAAGAGGGCTCACATTGCAAAGCAGAGATCTCAGAAACTCTGCGCGCAGAGGCAATAGCCAATAAAAAGAGAACCTACCAAGATAACAATTTAATGTTAACGGAATGCAGAGGCTCAAACGGAACCTGTTGCAAACCCCAAAAAACAAGATTTAGGCTCCAAGGAGGAACCCCAGATCTAAACACAGGTCTGATCCTAATCAGAGCCTTAACAAAGAACTGCACATCTGGAAGCTCAGCCAGTCTCTTGTGCAATAAAACCGACAGGGCCGAAATCTATACTCTCAGGGAACTAGCAGGAAGGTCCTTCTCCAGCCCATCCTGGAGGAAAGATAAGATCCTGGAAAAACCATGCTCTTCACACCAGAATAAGTAGCTCCTCCACATCTTGTGGTAGATACGCCGAGTAACTAGTTTACGAACTTAAATAAGAGTATCAATGACACTCTCAGAGAAACCTCTCTTGGCTAAGACTAAGCGCTCAATCTCCACGCAGTCAGCCTCAGAGAATCTAGATTTGATGAACAAATGGACCTTGTATCAGCAGCGATACAAGGTAACTTCCACGGAGGAGATGAGGACATCCCCACTAGATCAGGATTACTGATATCTGCTCCTGCTTGATGCGGGCCATCACTCGAGGAAGAAGCGGTAATGGAGGAAAAAGAAAACTGCTAGTGCATCTATTAGATCCGCTTGGGGATCCCTCAACCTGTACCTGTGTAGCTTGGTATTGAGACGGGACGCCATGAGATCTATCTCCAGCGTCCCCCACTTGCTGCATATCTCTGCAAACACCTCGGGATGGAGAGACCATTCCCTTGGATGGAAGGACTGCCTGCTGAGACAATCCGCCTCCCAGTTGTCCACACCCAGAATGTGGATCGCTGACAGTGAACAGCTGTGGGCCTCCACCCACTTCAGAATCTGAGATACTTCTTTCATCGCCAAGGAACTTCTTCCCCCCCCCCCTGATGGTTGATGTAAGCCACCAAGGTTATATTGTCTGATTGGAATCTGATAAACTGGGACGAGCCCAGAAGTGGCCAAGCCTTTAAGGCCTTGAAGATTGTCCATAGTTTCAAAATATTGATCGAGAGGGAGGACTCCTCCTGAGTCCACAACCCCTGTGCCTTCCTGGCACCCCAACCAGCTCCCCAGCTGGATAGACTTGCGTCCGTAATCACAATCTCCCAGGATGGTCTTAAGAAGCATGTCCCTCGTGACAGATGATCTGGACAGAGCCACCAAAAGAGCGATTCTCTAGAACGGCTGTCTAATACAATCTGTTGAGACAGATCTGAATGATCTCTGTTCCACTGCCTCAGCATGCACAGTGGTAAAGGTCTGAGACAGAACCTGGCAAAAGGAACGATGTTTATGCAGGACACCATGAGACCAATCACCTCCATATACTGAGCCACAGAGGGACTAAAGGAGGTCCGGAGGGCAAGACATGCCGAAGTTAGCTTGCAACGTCTCTGGATAGAAATATCCTCATGGATATGGAGTCCATTACAGTACCCAGGAATTCCACCCTGGTACTTGGGATAAGAGAACTCTTTTCCAAGTTTATCTTCCATCCATGTGATCGAAAAAGACTGAGAAGGGACTCAGAGAATTCTTCCACAAGACAAAAGGATGCTGCTTGCATAAGAATATCGTCCAATTATGGGGCTACTGCAATACCCTGAGTTCTGGCAATGGCTAGAAGAGCCTGCAGAACCTTCGTAAAGATTCTTAGAGCAGTAGCTAGGCCAAACGGAAGGGCAATGAACTGGAAGTGATGGTCCAGGAATGCAAATCTCAGGCCTTCAGATCTATAGTGGTCATAAACTGGCCTTCCTGAATTAAAGGAAGGATGGACCTTATCGTCTCCATCTTGAAGGAAGGGTATTTGGACAGAAAGTTCCCTCCTTCTTTGGGACCACGAAAAGGTTTAAATAAAACCCCAAACCTCTTTCTTCGATAGGCACCGGGACAACAACTCTTAAGGAGGATAGATCCCGACCGCACCCTAGAAAGGCATCCCTCTTTTCTTGTCTTGTAGACAGATTCGAGAGAAGGAATCTGCCCCTTGGCGGATGAGATTTGAAGCCCATCTTGTATCCCTGAGATACCACCTCCAGGACCCATGGATCCTGTACGTCCTTGAACCAGGCATTTGAAAAAAGAGACTGTCTGCCCCCTACACGATCCGATACCAGGTTAGGGGGCCGCCCCTTCATGCCGATTTGTTTTCGGCAGGCTTCTTATTCTGCTTGGATTTATTCCAGGACTGAGCCACCTTCCAAGTACTCTTGGATTGCTTGGGCTTAAAGGAGGATTGTTGTCATTGGGATTTGTCAGAACGAAAGGAACAAAAATTAGAAGATTGTCGTCCCTTAGACTTCTTGTTCTTATCTTGCGGTAGGAAGGAAACCTTGCCTCCGGTAATCGTAAAAATAATGGAGTCCAGGCCTGAACCAAATAAAAAATTTCCCTTGAAGGGAAGAGAAAGGAGTCTGGACTTAGAAGTCATATCCACAGACCAAGACTTCAACCAGAGCCTTTGTATTTAGGCGAATAATTTGCAAGTTTGCATCACAGATAAAAGAATTAGCAATTCTCAGAGCTTTAATTCTGTCTTGAATATCCTCGAGGGGAGACTCCACCTCAATGAGTTCCGACAAAGAGTCGCACCAGTAGGTAGCTGCTCCGGAAACCGCGGCAACTGCAGCTGCCAGGTGAAACAAAAACAGAATTTATGTTTACCTGATAAATTACTTTCTCCAACGGTGTGTCCGGTCCACGGCGTCATCCTTACTTGTGGGATATTCTCTTCCCCAACAGGAAATGGCAAAGAGCCCAGCAAAGCTGGTCACATGATCCCTCCTAGGCTCCGCCTTCCCCAGTCATTCGACCGACGTAAAGGAGGAATATTTGCATAGGAGAAATCATATGATACCGTGGTGACTGTAGTTAGAGAAATTAAATCATCAGACCTGATTAAAAAACCAGGGCGGGCCGTGGACCGGACACACCGTTGGAGAAAGTAATTTATCAGGTAAACATAAATTCTGTTTTCTCCAACATAGGTGTGTCCGGTCCACGGCGTCATCCTTACTTGTGGGAACCAATACCAAAGCTTTAGGACACGGATGATGGGAGGGAGCAAATCAGGTCACCTAGATGGAAGGCACCACGGCTTGCAAAACCTTTCTCCCAAAAATAGCCTCAGAAGAAGCAAAAGTATCAAATTTGTAAAATTTGGTAAAAGTGTGCAGTGAAGACCAAGTCGCTGCCTTACATATCTGATCAACAGAAGCCTCGTTCTTGAAGGCCCATGTGGAAGCCACAGCCGTAGTGGAATGAGCTGTGATTCTTTCAGGAGGCTGCCGTCCGGCAGTCTCATAAGCCAATCTGATGATGCTTTTAAGCCAAAAAGAGAGAGAGGTAGAAGTTGCTTTTTGACCTCTCCTTTTACCAGAATAAACAACAAACAAGGAAGATGTTTGTCTGAAATCCTTTGTAGCCTCTAAATAGAATTTTAGAGCACGAACTACATCCAAATTGTGCAACAAACGTTCCTTCTTTGAAACTGGATTCGGACACAAAGAAGGCACAACTATCTCCTGGTTAATATTTTATTAGAAACAACTTTCGGAAGAAAACCAGGTTTAGTACGCAAAACCACCTTATCTGCATGGAACACCAGATAAGGAGGAGAACACTGCAGAGCAGATAACTCTGAAACTCTTCTAGCAGAAGAAATTGCAACCAAAAATAAAACTTTCCAAGATAATAACTTAATATCTACGGAATGTAAGGGTTCAAACGGAACCCCTTGACGAACTGAAAGAACTAAATTGAGACTCCAAGGAGGAGTCAAAGGTTTGTAAACAGGCTTGATTCTAACCAGAGCCTGAACAAAAGCCTGAACATCTGGCACAGCCGCCAGCTTCTTGTGAAGTAAAACAGATAAAGCAGAAATCTGTCCCTTCAAAGAACTTGCAGATAATCCTTTCTCCAAACCCTCTTGTAGAAAGGATAGAATCTTAGGAATTTTTACCCTGTTCCATGGGAATCCTTTCGATTCGCACCAACAGATATATTTCTTCCATACTTTATGGTAAATTTTCCTAGTTACAGGCTTTCTAGCCTGAATAAGAGTATCAATGACAGAATCTGAGAACCCACGCTTTGATAAAAACAGAATTTATGTTTACCTGATAAATTACTTTCTCCAACGGTGTGTCCGGTCCACGGCGTCATCCTTACTTGTGGGATATTCTCTTCCCCAACAGGAAATGGCAAAGAGCCCAGCAAAGCTGGTCACATGATCCCTCCTAGGCTCCGCCTACCCCAGTCATTCGACCGACGTTAAGGAGGAATATTTGCATAGGAGAAACCATATGGTACCGTGGTGACTGTAGTTAAAGAAAAAAATTATCAGACCTGATTAAAAAAAACCAGGGCGGGCCGTGGACCGGACACACCGTTGGAGAAAGTAATTTATCAGGTAAACATAAATTCTGTTTTCTCCAACATAGGTGTGTCCGGTCCACGGCGTCATCCTTACTTGTGGGAACCAATACCAAAGCTTTAGGACACGGATGAAGGGAGGGAGCAAATCAGGTCACCTAAATGGAAGGCACCACGGCTTGCAAAACCTTTCTCCCAAAAATAGCCTCAGAAGAAGCAAAAGTATCAAACTTGTAAAATTTGGTAAAAGTGTGCAGTGAAGACCAAGTCGCTGCCCTACATATCTGATCAACAGAAGCCTCGTTCTTGAAGGCCCATGTGGAAGCCACAGCCCTAGTGGAATGAGCTGTGATTCTTTCGGGAGGCTGCCGTCCGGCAGTCTCGTAAGCCAATCTGATGATGCTTTTAATCCAAAAAGAGAGAGAGGTAGAAGTTGCTTTTTGACCTCTCCTTTTACCGGAATAAACAACAAACAAGGAAGATGTTTGTCTAAAATCCTTTGTAGCATCTAAATAGAATTTCAGAGCGCGAACAACATCCAAATTGTGCAACAAACGTTCCTTCTTTGAAACTGGTTTCGGACACAGAGAAGGTACAATAATCTCCTGGTTAATGTTTTTGTTAGAAACAACTTTTGGAAGAAAACCAGGTTTAGTACGTAAAACCACCTTATCTGCATGGAACACCAGATAAGGAGGAGAACACTGCAGAGCAGATAATTCTGAAACTCTTCTAGCAGAAGAAATTGCAACTAAAAACAAAACTTTCCAAGATAATAACTTAATATCAACGGAATGCAAGGGTTCAAACGGAACCCCCTGAAGAACTGAAAGAACTAAATTGAGACTCCAAGGAGGAGTCAAAGGTTTGTAAACAGGCTTAATTCTAACCAGAGCCTGAACAAAGGCTTGAACATCTGGCACAGCGGCCAGCTTTTTGTGAAGTAACACAGACAAGGCAGAAATCTGTCCCTTCAGGGAACTTGCAGATAATCCTTTTTCCAGTCCTTCTTGAAGGAAGGATAGAATCCTAGGAATCTTAACCTTGTCCCAAGGGAATCCTTTAGATTCACACCAACAGATATATTTTTTCCAAATTTTGTGGTAAATCTTTCTAGTTACAGGCTTTCTGGCCTGAACAAGAGTATCGATAACAGAATCTGAGAACCCTCGCTTCGATAAGATCAAGCGTTCAATCTCCAAGCAGTCAGCTGGAGTGAAACCAGATTCGGATGTTCGAACGGACCCTGAACAAGAAGGTCTCGTCTCAAAGGTAGCTTCCAAGGTGGAGCCGATGACATATTCACCAGATCTGCATACCAAGTCCTGCGTGGCCACGCAGGAGCTATCAAGATCACCGACGCCCTCTCCTGATTGATCCTGGCTACCAGCCTGGGGATGAGAGGAAACGGCGGGAACACATAAGCTAGTTTGAAGGTCCAAGGTGCTACTAGTGCATCCACTAGAGCCGCCTTGGGATCCCTGGATCTGGACCCGTAGCAAGGAACTTTGAAGTTCTGACGAGAGGCCATCAGATCCATGTCTGGAATGCCCCACAGCTGAGTGACTTGGGCAAAGATTTCCGGATGGAGTTCCCACTCCCCCGGATGCAATGTCTGACGACTCAGAAAATCCGCTTCCCAATTTTCCACTCCTGGGATGTGGATAGCAGACAGGTGGCAGGAGTGAGACTCCGCCCATAGAATGATTTTGGTCACTTCTTCCATCGCCAGGGAACTCCTTGTTCCCCCCTGATGGTTGATGTACGCAACAGTTGTCATGTTGTCTGATTGAAACCGTATGAACTTGGCCCTCGCTAGCTGAGGCCAAGCCTTGAGAGCATTGAATATCGCTCTCAGTTCCAGAATATTTATCGGTAGAAGAGATTCTTCCCGAGACCAAAGACCCTGAGCTTTCAGGGATCCCCAGACCGCGCCCCAGCCCATCAGACTGGCGTCGGTCGTGACAATGACCCACTCTGGTCTGCGGAATGTCATCCCTCGTGACAGGTTGTCCAGGGACAGCCACCAACGGAGTGAGTCTCTGGTCCTCTGATTTACTTGAATCTTCGGAGACAAGTCTGTATAGTCCCCATTCCACTGACTGAGCATGCACAGTTGTAATGGTCTTAGATGAATGCGTGCAAAAGGAACTATGTCCATTGCCGCTACCATCAACCCGATCACTTCCATGCACTGAGCTATGGAAGGAAGAGGAACGGAATGAAGTATCCGACAAGAGTCTAGAAGTTTTGTTTTTCTGGCCTCTGTCAGAAAAATCCTCATTTCTAAGGAGTCTATTATTGTTCCCAAGAAGGGAACCCTTGTTGACGGAGATAGAGAACTCTTTTCCACGTTCACTTTCCATCCGTGAGATCTGAGAAAGGCCAGGACAATGCCCTTGTGAGCCTTTGCTTGAGGAAGGGACGACGCTTGAATCAGAATGTCGTCCAAGTAAGGTACTACAGCGATGCCCCTTGGTCTTAGCACAGCTAGAAGGGACCCTAGTACCTTTGTGAAAATCCTTGGAGCAGTGGCTAATCCGAAAGGAAGCGCCACGAACTGGTAATGTTTGTCCAGGAATGCGAACCTCAGGAACCGATGATGTTCCTTGTGGATAGGAATATGTAGATACGCATCCTTTAAATCCACCGTGGTCATGAATGGACCGTCCTGGATGGAAGGAAGAATAGTTCGAATGGTTTCCATCTTGAACGATGGAACCTTGAGAAACTTGTTTAAAATCTTGAGATCTAAGATTGGTCTGAACGTTCCCTCTTTTTTGGGAACTATAAACAGATTGGAGTAGAACCCCATCCCTTGTTCTCTTAATGGAACAGGATGAATCACTCCCATTTTTAACAGGTCTTCTACACAATGTAAGAATGCCTGTCTTTTTATGTGGTCTGAAGACAACTGAGACCTGTGGAACCTCCCCCTTGGGGGAAGTCCCTTGAATTCCAGAAGATAACCTTGGGAGACTATTTCTAGCGCCCAAGGATCCAGAACATCTCTTGCCCAAGCCTGAGTGAAGAGAGAGAGTCTGCCCCCCACCAGATCCGGTCCCGGATCGGGGGCCAACATTTCATGCTGTCTTGGTAGCAGTGGCAGGTTTCTTGGCCTGCTTTCCCTTGTTCCAGCCTTGCATTGGTCTCCAAGCTGGCTTGGCTTGAGAAGTATTACCCTCTTGCTTAGAGGACGTAGCACTTTGGGCTGGTCCGTTTCTACGAAAGGGACGAAAATTAGGTTTATTTTTTGCCTTGAAAGGCCGATCCTGAGGAAGGGCGTGGCCCTTACCCCCAGTGATATCAGAGATAATCTCTTTCAAGTCAGGGCCAAACAGCGTTTTCCCCTTGAAAGGAATGTTAAGTAGCTTGTTCTTGGAAGACGCATCAGCCGACCAAGATTTCAACCAAAGCGCTCTGCGCGCCACAATAGCAAACCCAGAATTCTTAGCCGCTAACCTAGCCAATTGCAAAGTGGCGTCTAGGGTGAAAGAATTAGCCAATTTGAGAGCATTGATTCTGTCCATAATCTCCTCATAAGGAGGAGAATCACTACCGACCGCCTTTATCAGCTCATCGAACCAGAAACATGCGGCTGTAGCGACAGGGACAATGCATGAAATTGGTTGTAGAAGGTAACCCTGCTGAACAAACATCTTTTTAAGCAAACCTTCTAATTTTTTATCCATAGGATCTTTGAAAGCACAACTATCCTCTATGGGTATAGTGGTGCGTTTATTTAAAGTGGAAACCGCTCCCTCGACCTTGGGGACTGTCTGCCATAAGTCCTTTCTAGGGTCGACCATAGGAAACAATTTTTTAAATATGGGGGGAGGGACGAAAGGAATACCGGGCCTTTCCCATTCTTTATTAACAATGTCCGCCACCCGCTTGGGTATAGGAAAAGCTTCTGGGAGCCCCGGCACCTCTAGGAACTTGTCCATTTTACATAGTTTCTCTGGGATGACCAACTTGTCACAATCATCCAGAGTGGATAATACCTCCTTAAGCAGAATGCGGAGATGTTCCAACTTAAATTTAAATGCAATCACATCAGGTTCAGCTTGTTGAGAAATGTTCCCTGAATCAGTAATTTCTCCCTCAGACAAAACCTCCCTGGCCCCATCAGACTGGGTTAGGGGCCCTTCAGAAATATTATTATCAGCGTCGTCATGCTCTTCAGTATCTAAAACAGAGCAGTCGCGCTTACGCTGATAAGTGTTCATTTTGGCTAAAATGTTTTTGACAGAATTATCCATTACAGCCGTTAATTGTTGCATAGTAAGGAGTATTGGCGCGCTAGATGTACTAGGGGCCTCCTGAGTGGGCAAGACTCGTGTAGACGAAGGAGGGAATGATGCAGTACCATGCTTACTCCCCTCACTTGAGGAATCATCTTGGGCATCATTGTCACATAAATCACATTTATTTAAATGAATAGGAATTCTGGCTTCCCCACATTCAGAACACAGTCTATCTGGTAGTTCAGACATGTTAAACAGGCATAAACTTGATAAAGTACAAAAAACGTTTTAAAATAAAACCGTTACTGTCACTTTAAATTTTAAACTGAACACACTTTATTACTGCAATTGCGAAAAAACATGAAGGAATTGTTCAAAATTCACCAAATTTTCACCACAGTGTCTTAAAGCCTTAAAAGTATTGCACACCAAATTTGGAAGCTTTAACCCTTAAAATAACGGAACCGGAGCCGTTTTGAACTTTAACCCCTTTACAGTCCCTGGTATCTGCTTTGCTGAGACCCAACCAAGCCCCAAGGGGAATACGATACCAAATGACGCCTTCAGAAAGTCTTTTCTAAGTATCAGAGCTCCTCTCACATGCGACTGCATGCCATGCCTCTCAAAAACAAGTGCGCAACACCGGCGCGAAAATGAGGCTCTGCCTATGCTTTGGGAAAGCCCCTAAAGAATAAGGTGTCTAAAACAGTGCCTGCCGATATGATTATATCAAAATACCCAGATAAAATGATTCCTCAAGGCTAAATATGAGTTAATAATGAATCGATTTAGCCCAGAAAAAGTCTACAGTCTTAATAAGCCCTTTTTGAAGCCCTTATTTACGATCATAATAAACATGGCTTACCGGATCCCATAGGGAAAATGACAGCTTCCAGCATTACATCGTCTTGTTAGAATGTGTCATACCTCAAGCAGCAAGAGACTGCTCACTGTTCCCCCAACTGAAGTTAATTGCTCTCAACAGTCCTGTGTGGAACAGCCATGGATTTTAGTGACGGTTGCTAAAATCATTTTCCTCATACAAACAGAAATCTTCATCTCTTTTCTGTTTCTGAGTAAATAGTACATACCAGCACTATTTCAAAATAAACTCTTGATTGAATAATAAAAACTACAGTTAAACACTAAAAAACTCTAAGCCATCTCCGTGGAGATGTTGCCTGTACAACGGCAAAGAGAATGACTGGGGTAGGCGGAGCCTAGGAGGGATCATGTGACCAGCTTTGCTGGGCTCTTTGCCATTTCCTGTTGGGGAAGAGAATATCCCACAAGTAAGGATGACGCCGTGGACCGGACACACCTATGTTGGAGAAATCAAGCGTTCAATCTCCAAGCAGTCAGTTGGAGTGATGCCAGATTCGGATGTTCGAACGGACCTTGAACAAGAAGGTCCCGTCTCAAAGGTAGTTTCCATGGTGGAGCCGATGACATATTCACCAGGTCTGCATACCAAGTTCTGCGTGGCCACGCAGGAGCTATCAAGATCACCGAAGCCCTCTCTTGATTGATCCTGGCTACCAGCCTGGGAATGAGAGGAAACGGTGGGAACACATAAGCTAGGTTGAAGGTCCAGGGCGCTACTAGTGCGTCTACTAGAGTCGCCTTGGGATCCCTGGATCTGGACCCGTAGCAAGGAACCTTGAAGTTCTGACGAGACGCCATCAGATCCATGTCTGGAATGCCCCATAATTGAGTTATTTGGGCAAAGATTTCCGGATGGAGTTCCCACTCCCCCGGATGAAATGTCTGACGACTCAGAAAATCCGCTTCCCAATTTTCCACTCCTGGGATGTGGATTGCAGACAAGTGGCAGGAGTGAAGCTCCGCCCATTGAATTACTTTGGTCACTTCTTCCATCGCCAGGGAACTCCTTGTTCCCCCCTGATGGTTGATATATGCAACAGTCGTCATATTGTCTGATTGAAACCTTATGAATTTGGCCTTTGCTAGTTGAGGCCAAGCCTTGAGAGCATTGAATATCGCTCTCAGTTCCAGAATGTTTATCGGGAGAAGAGATTCTTCCCGAGACCATAGACCCTGAGCCTTCAGGTGTTTCCAGACCGCGCCCCAGCCCACCAGGCTGGCGTCGGTCGTTACAATGACCCACTCTGGTCTTCTGAAGCTCATCCCTTGGGACAGGTTGTCCAGGGTCAGCCACCAACGGAGTGAATCTCTGGTCCTCTGATCTACTTGGATCGTCGGGGACAAATCTGTATAATCCCCATTCCACTGTCTGAGCATGCACAGTTGTAATGGTCTTAGATGAATTCGCGCAAAAGGAACTATGTCCATTGCCGCAACCATCAAACCTATTACTTCCATGCACTGCGCTATGGAAGGAAGAAGAACAGAATGAAGTACTTGACAAGAGCTTAGAAGTTTTGATTTTCTGGCTTCTGTCAGAAAAATCTTCATTTCCAAGGAGTCTATTATTGTTCCCAAGAAGGGAACTCTTGTTGACGGGAATAGAGAACTTTTTTCTACGTTCACTTTCCACCCGTGAGATCTGAGAAAGGCTAGGACAATGTCCGTATGAGCCTTTGCTTGTGGTAGAGACGACGCTTGAATCAGTATGTCGTCCAAGTAGGGTACTACTGCAATGCCCCTTGGCCTTAGCACCGCTAGAAGGGACCCTAGTACCTTTGTGAAAATTCTTGGAGCAGTGGCTAGTCCGAATGGAAGTGCCACAAACTGGTAATGCTTGTCCAGAAAGGCGAATCTTAGGAACCGATGATGTTCCTTGTGGATAGGAATATGTAGATACGCATCCTTTAAATCCACCGTGGTCATGAATTGACCTTCCTGGATGGTAGGAAGAATTGTCCGAATGGTTTCCATCTTGAACGATGGGACCTTGAGAAATTTGTTTAGGATCTTGAGATCCAAAATTGGCCTGAATGTTCCCTCTTTTTTGGGAACTATGAACAGATTGGAGTAAAACCCCATCCCTTGTTCTCCTAATGGAACAGGATGAATCACTCCCATTTTTAACAGGTCTTCTACACAATGTAAGAATGCCTGTCTTTTTATTTGGTCTGAAGACAATTGAGACCTGTGGAACCTTCCCCTTGGGGGTAGTTCCTTGAATTCCAGGAGATAACCTTGAGAAACTATTTCTAGCGCCCAAGGATCCTGAACATCTCTTGCCCAAGCCTGAGCGAAGAGAGAGAGTCTGCTCCCCACCAGATCCGGTCCCGGATCGGGGGCCAGCATCTCATGCTGTCTTGGTAGCGGTAGCGGGCTTCTTGGCCTGCTTACCTTTGTTCCAGCCTTGCATCGGTCTCCAGGCTGGCTTGGTTTGAGAAGAATTACCCTCTTGCTTAGAGGATGTAGAATTCGAGGCTGGTCCGTTTCTGCGAAAGGGATGAAAATTTGTTTTATTTTTAGCCTTAAAAGACCTATTCTGAGGAAGGGCGTGGCACTTTCCCCCAGTGATGTCTGAAATAATCTCTTTCAAGTCAGGGCCAAACAGCGTTTTCCCCTTGAAAGGGATGTTAAGCAATCTGTTCTTGGAGGACACATCCGCTGACCAAGACTTCAGCCAAAGCGCTCTGCGCGCCACAATAGCAAAACCTGAATTTTTCGCCGCTAATCTAGCTAATTGCAAAGTGGCGTCTAAGGTAAAAGAGTTAGCCAACTTAAGTGCTTGAACTCTGTCCATAACCTCCTCATAAGAGGATGCTTGATTGAGCGACTTTTCTAGTTCCTCGAACCAGAAACACGCTGCTGTAGTGACAGGAACAATGCATGAAATTGGTTGTAGAAGGTAACCTTGCTGAACAAACATCTTTTTAAGCAAACCCTCTAATTTTTTATCCATAGGATCTTTGAAAGCACAACTATCTTCTATAGGGATAGTGGTGCGTTTGTTTAGAGTAGAAACCGCCCCCTCGACCTTGGGGACTGTCTGCCATAAGTCCTTCCTGGGGTCGACCATAGGAAATAATTTCTTAAATATAGGGGGAGGGACAAAAGGTATGCCGGGCCTTTCCCATTCTTTATTTACAATGTCCGCCACCCGCTTGGGTATAGGAAAAGCTTCGGGGGGCACCGGGACCTCTAGGAACCTGTCCATCTTACATAATTTCTCTGGAATGACCAAATTGTCACAATCATCCAGAGTAGATAACACCTCCTTAAGCAGAGCGCGGAGATGTTCCAATTTAAATTTAAATGTAATAACGTCAGGTTCAGCTTGTTGAGAAATTTTTCCTGAATCTGAAATTTCTCCCTCAGACAAAACCTCCCTAGCCCCTTCAGACTGGTGTAAGGGCATGTCAGAACCATTATCATCAGCGTCCTCATGCTCTTCAGTATCTAAAACAGAGCAGTCGCGCTTTCGCTGATAAGTGGGCATTTTGGCTAAAATGTTTTTAATAGAATTATCCATTACAGCCGTTAATTGTTGCATAGTAAGGAGGATTGGCGCACTAGATTCACTAGGGACCTCCTGAGTGGGCAAGACTGGTGTAGACATAGAAGGAGATGATGCAGTACCATGCTTACTCCCCTCACTTAAGGAATCATTTTGGGCAACATTATTATCAGTGGCATCATTGTCCCTACTTTGTTTGTCACATTCATCACATATATTTAAATGGAGAGGAACCTTGGCTTCCGAACATACAGAACATTGTCTATCTGATAGTTCAGACATGTTAATAGGCATAAACTTGATAACAAAGCACAAAAAACGTTTTAAAATAAAACCGTTACTGTCTCTTTAAATTTTAAACTGAACACACTTTTTTACTGAATATACGCAAAAGTATGAAGGAAATGTTCAAAATTCACCAAAATTTCACCACAGTGTCATAAAGCCTTAAAAGTATTGCACACCAAATTTGAAAGCTTTAACTCTTAAAATAACGGAACCGGAGCCGTTTTTACATTTAACCCCTATACAGTCCCTGGTATCTGCTTTGCTGAGACCCAACCAAGCCCAGAGGGGAATACGATACCAAATGACGCCTTCAATAAGCTTTTTTAGTGGATCTGAGCTCCTCACACATGCATCTGCATGCCTTGCTTCTCAAAAACAACTGCGCATTAGTGGCGCGAAAATGAGGCTCTGCCTATGACTAGAAAAGGCCCCCAGTGAAAAAGGTGTCCAATACAGTGCCTGCCGTTTTTTTAATAAAATTCCCAAGATTAAAATAACTCTCCAAAGTTATAAACCATTAAATATGCTTATAAAGTAATCGTTTTGGCCCAGAAAAATGTCTACCAGTCTTTAAAGCCCTTGTGAAGCCCTTTTATTCTTATATTGAAAATTAAGAAAATGGCTTACCGGATCCCATCGGGAAAATGACAGCTTCCAGCATTACCAAGTCTTGTTAGAAATGTGTCATACCTCAAGCAGCCAAAGTCTGCTCACTGTTTCCCCCAACTGAAGTTAATTCCTCTCAACAGTCCTGTGTGGAAACAGCCATCGATTTTAGTAACGGTTGCTAAAATCATTTTCCTCTTACAAACAGAAATCTTCATCTCTTTTCTGTTTCAGAGTAAATAGTACATACCAGCACTATTTTAAAATAACAAACTCTTGATAGAAGAATAAAAACTACATTTAAACACCAAAAAACTCTGAGCCATCTCCGTGGAGATGTTGCCTGTGCAACGGCAAAGAGAATGACTGGGGAAGGCGGAGCCTAGGAGGGATCATGTGACCAGCTTTGCTGGGCTCTTTGCCATTTCCTGTTGGGGAAGAGAATATCCCACAAGTAAGGATGACGCCGTGGACCGGACACACCTATGTTGGAGAAAAGCCCGTATGTTGAAACATCTTTCTCAAAAAGGTTTCCATTTTCTTATCTATCGGTTCTCTGAACGAAGAACTATCCTCAAGAGGAATAGTAATACGTTTAGCAAGCGCAGATATATCACCATCCACCTTAGGAATGGAGCCCCACAAATCCAGTTGAGAGTCCGGGAACAACTTTTTAAAAGTAGACGAGATGGAAAAGGAAGAACCAATTCTTTTCCATTCATTCTTAATAATGTTCGCCATCTTAACCGGCACAGGAAAAGTCAAAGGAACTTTCCTGTCTTCGTAAGCCTCTGGAACATCTAATGTAGACATAACCTCCTTTAATAAAAGTATAAACAATATAAACAGGTTTTATTTAGCACAGAAGGAGTACCTTCTAACATGTCAGAGTCCTCCATAGCTCAAGTTATACCCACAAAAGGACACAAAAAAACAGAATTTATGTTTACCTGATAAATTACTTTCTCCAACGGTGTGTCCGGTCCACGGCGTCATCCTTACTTGTGGGATATTCTCTTCCCCAACAGGAAATGGCAAAGAGCCCAGCAAAGCTGGTCACATGATCCCTCCTAGGCTCCGCCTACCCCAGTCATTCGACCGACGTTAAGGAGGAATATTTGCATAGGAGAAACCATATGGTACCGTGGTGACTGTAGTTAAAGAAAATAAATTATCAGACCTGATTAAAAAAACCAGGGCGGGCCGTGGACCGGACACACCGTTGGAGAAAGTAATTTATCAGGTAAACATAAATTCTGTTTTCTCCAACATAGGTGTGTCCGGTCCACGGCGTCATCCTTACTTGTGGGAACCAATACCAAAGCTTTAGGACACGGATGAAGGGAGGGAGCAAATCAGGTCACCTAAATGGAAGGCACCACGGTTTGCAAAACCTTTCTCCCAAAAATAGCCTCAGAAGAAGCAAAAGTATCAAACTTGTAAAATTTGGTAAAAGTGTGCAGTGAAGACCAAGTCGCTGCCCTACATATCTGATCAACAGAAGCCTCGTTCTTGAAGGCCCATGTGGAAGCCACAGCCCTAGTGGAATGCGCTGTGATTCTTTCGGGAGGCTGCCGTCCGGCAGTCTCGTAAGCCAATCTGATGATGCTTTTAATCCAAAAAGAGAGAGAGGTAGAAGTTGCTTTTTGACCTCTCCTTTTACCGGAATAAACAACAAACAAGGAAGATGTTTGTCTAAAATCCTTTGTAGCTTCTAAATAGAATTTTAGAGCGCGAACAACATCCAAATTGTGCAACAAACGTTCCTTCTTTGAAACTGGTTTCGGACACAGAGAAGGTACGATAATCTCCTGGTTAATGTTTTTGTTAGAAACAACTTTTGGAAGAAAACCAGGTTTAGTACGTAAAACCACCTTATCTGCATGGAACACCAGATAAGGAGGAGAACACTGCAGAGCAGATAATTCTGAAACTCTTCTAGCAGAAGAAATTGCAACTAAAAACAAAACTTTCCAAGATAATAACTTAATATCAACGGAATGTAAGGGTTCAAACGGAACCCCCTGAAGAACTGAAAGAACTAAATTGAGACTCCAAGGAGGAGTCAAAGGTTTGTAAACAGGCTTAATTCTAACCAGAGCCTGAACAAAGGCTTGAACATCTGGCACAGCTGCCAGCTTTTTGTGAAGTAACACAGACAAGGCAGAAATCTGTCCCTTCAGGGAACTTGCAGATAATCCTTTTTCCAATCCTTCTTGAAGGAAGGATAGAATCTTAGGAATCTTAACCTTGTCCCAAGGGAATCCTTTAGATTCACACCAACAGATATATTTTTTCCAAATTTTGTGGTAAATCTTTCTAGTTACAGGCTTTCTGGCCTGAACAAGAGTATCGATAACAGAATCTGAGAACCCTCGCTTCGATAAGATCAAGCGTTCAATCTCCAAGCAGTCAGCTGGAGTGAAACCAGGTTCGGATGTTCGAACGGACCCTGAACAAGAAGGTCTCGTCTCAAAGGTAGCTTCCAAGGTGGAGCCGATGACATATTCACCAGATCTGCATACCAAGTCCTGCGTGGCCACGCAGGAGCTATCAAGATCACCGACGCCCTCTCCTGATTGATCCTGGCTACCAGCCTGGGGATGAGAGGAAACGGCGGGAACACATAAGCTAGTTTGAAGGTCCAAGGTGCTACTAGTGCATCCACTAGAGCCGCCTTGGGATCCCTGGATCTGGACCCGTAGCAAGGAACTTTGAAGTTCTGACGAGAGGCCATCAGATCCATGTCTGGAATGCCCCACAGCTGAGTGACTTGGGCAAAGATTTCCGGATGGAGTTCCCACTCCCCCGGATGCAATGTCTGACGACTCAGAAAATCCGCTTCCCAATTTTCCACTCCTGGGATGTGGATAGCGGACAGGTGGCAGGAGTGAGACTCCGCCCATAGAATGATTTTGGTCACTTCTTCCATCGCTAGGGAACTCCTTGTTCCCCCCTGATGGTTGATGTACGCAACAGTTGTCATGTTGTCTGATTGAAACCGTATGAACTTGGCCCTCGCTAGCTGAGGCCAAGCCTTGAGAGCATTGAATATCGCTCTCAGTTCCAGAATATTTATCGGTAGAAGAGATTCTTCCCGAGACCAAAGACCCTGAGCTTTCAGGGATCCCCAGACCGCGCCCCAGCCCATCAGACTGGCGTCGGTCGTGACAATGACCCACTCTGGTCTGCGGAATGTCATCCCTTGTGACAGGTTGTCCAGGGACAGCCACCAACGGAGTGAGTCTCTGGTCCTCTGATTTACTTGTATCTTCGGAGACAAGTCTGTATAATCCCCATTCCACTGACTGAGCATGCACAGTTGTAATGGTCTTAGATGAATGCGCGCAAAAGGAACTATGTCCATTGCCGCTACCATCAACCCGATCACTTCCATGCACTGAGCTATGGAAGGAAGAGGAACGGAATGAAGTATCCGACAAGAGTCTAGAAGCTTTGTTTTTCTGGCCTCTGTCAGAAATATCCTCATTTCTAAGGAGTCTATTATTGTTCCCAAGAAGGGAACCCTTGTTGACGGAGATAGAGAACTCTTTTCCACGTTCACTTTCCATCCGTGAGATCTGAGAAAGGCCAGGACTATGTCCGTGTGAGCCTTTGCTTGAGGAAGGGACGACGCTTGAATCAGAATGTCGTCCAAATAAGGTACTACAGCAATGCCCCTTGGTCTTAGCACAGCTAGAAGGGACCCTAGTACCTTTGTGAAAATCCTTGGAGCAGTGGCTAATCCGAAAGGAAGCGCCACGAACTGGTAATGCTTGTCCAGGAATGCGAACCTTAGGAACCGATGATGTTCCTTGTGGATAGGAATATGTAGATACGCATCCTTTAAATCCACCGTGGTCATGAATTGACCTTCCTGGATGGAAGGAAGAATAGTTCGAATGGTTTCCATCTTGAACGATGGAACCTTGAGAAACTTGTTTAAGATCTTGAGATCTAAGATTGGTCTGAACGTTCCCTCTTTTTTGGGAACTATGAACAGATTGGAGTAGAACCCCATCCCTTGTTCTCTTAATGGAACAGGATGAATCACTCCCATTTTTAACAGGTCTTCTACACAATGTAAGAATGCCTGTCTTTTTATGTGGTCTGAAGACAACTGAGACCTGTGGAACCTCCCCCTTGGGGGAAGCCCCTTGAATTCCAGAAGATAACCTTGGGAGACTATTTCTAGCGCCCAAGGATCCAGAACATCTCTTGCCCAAGCCTGAGCGAAGAGAGAGAGTCTGCCCCCCACCAGATCCGGTCCCGGATCGGGGGCCAACATTTCATGCTGTCTTGGTAGCAGTGGCAGGTTTCTTGGCCTGCTTTCCCTTGTTCCAGCCTTGCATTGGTCTCCAAGCTGGCTTGGCTTGAGAAGTATTACCCTCTTGCTTAGAGGACGTAGCACTTTGGGCTGGTCCGTTTCTACGAAAGGGACGAAAATTAGGTTTATTTTTTGCCTTGAAAGGCCGATCCTGAGGAAGGGCGTGGCCCTTACCCCCAGTGATATCAGAGATAATCTCTTTCAAGTCAGGGCCAAACAGCGTTTTCCCCTTGAAAGGAATGTTAAGTAGCTTGTTCTTGGAAGACGCATCAGCCGACCAAGATTTCAACCAAAGCGCTCTGCGCGCCACAATAGCAAACCCAGAATTCTTAGCCGCTAACCTAGCCAATTGCAAAGTGGCGTCTAGGGTAAAAGAATTAGCCAATTTGAGAGCATTGATTCTGTCCATAATCTCCTCATAAGGAGGAGAATCACTATCGACCGCCTTTATCAGCTCATCGAACCAGAAACATGCGGCTGTAGCGACAGGGACAACGCATGAAATTGGTTGTAGAAGGTAACCCTGCTGAACAAACATCTTTTTAAGCAAACCTTCTAATTTTTTATCCATAGGATCTTTGAAAGCACAACTATCCTCTATGGGTATAGTGGTGCGTTTGTTTAAAGTGGAAACCGCTCCCTCGACCTTGGGGACTGTCTGCCATAAGTCCTTTCTGGGGTCGACCATAGGAAACAATTTTTTAAATATGGGGGGAGGGACGAAAGGAATACCGGGCCTTTCCCATTCTTTATTAACAATGTCCGCCACCCGCTTGGGTATAGGAAAAGCTTCTGGGAGCCCCGGCACCTCTAGGAACTTGTCCATTTTACATAGTTTCTCTGGGATGACCAACTTGTCACAATCATCCAGAGTGGATAATACCTCCTTAAGCAGAATGCGGAGATGTTCCAACTTAAATTTAAATGTAATCACATCAGGTTCAGCATGTTGAGAAATGTTCCCTGAATCAGTAATTTCTCCCTCAGACAAAACCTCCCTGGCCCCATCAGACTGGGTTAGGGGCCCTTCAGAAACATTATTATCAGCGTCGTCATGCTCTTCAGTATCTAAAACAGAGCAGTCGCGCTTACGCTGATAAGTGTTCATTTTGGCTAAAATGTTTTTGACAGAATTATCCATTACAGCCGTTAATTGTTGCATAGTAAGGAGTATTGGCGCGCTAGATGTACTAGGGGCCTCCTGAGTGGGCAAGACTCGTGTAGACGAAGGAGGGAATGATGCAGTACCATGATTACTCCCCTCACTTGAGGAATCATCTTGGGCATCATTGTCATTGTCACATAAATCACATTTATTTAAATGAATAGGAATTCTGGCTTCCCCACATTCAGAACACAGTCTATCTGGTAGTTCAGACATGTTAAACAGGCATAAACTTGATAACAAAGTACAAAAAACGTTTTAAAATAAAACCGTTACTGTCACTTTAAATTTTAAACTGAACACACTTTATTACTGCAATTGCGAAAAAACATGAAGGAATTGTTCAAAATTCACCAAATTTTCACCACAGTGTCTTAAAGCCTTAAAAGTATTGCACACCAAATTTGGAAGCTTTAACCCTTAAAATAACGGAACCGGAGCCGTTTTGAACTTTAACCCCTTTACAGTCCCTGGTATCTGCTTTGCTGAGACCCAACCAAGCCCCAAGGGGAATACGATACCAAATGACGCCTTCAGAAAGTCTTTTCTAAGTATCAGAGCTCCTCTCACATGCGACTGCATGCCATGCCTCTCAAAAACAAGTGCGCAACACCGGCGCGAAAATGAGGCTCTGCCTATGCTTTGGGAAAGCCCCTAAAGAATAAGGTGTCTAAAACAGTGCCTGCCGATATTATTATATCAAAATACCCAAATAAAATGATTCCTCAAGGCTAAATATGTGTTAATAATGAATCGATTTAGCCCAGAAAAAGTCTACAGTCTTAATAAGCCCTTGTGAAGCCCTTATTTACGATCGTAATAAACATGGCTTACCGGATCCCATAGGGAAAATGACAGCTTCCAGCATTACATCGTCTTGTTAGAATGTGTCATACCTCAAGCAGCAAGAGACTGCTCACTGTTCCCCCAACTGAAGTTAATTGCTCTCAACAGTCCTGTGTGGAACAGCCATGGATTTTAGTGACGGTTGCTAAAATCATTTTCCTCATACAAACAGAAATCTTCATCTCTTTTCTGTTTCTGAGTAAATAGTACATACCAGCACTATTTCAAAATAACAAACTCTTGATTGAATAATAAAAACTACAGTTAAACACTAAAAAACTCTAAGCCATCTCCGTGGAGATGTTGCCTGTACAACGGCAAAGAGAATGACTGGGGTAGGCGGAGCCTAGGAGGGATCATGTGACCAGCTTTGCTGGGCTCTTTGCCATTTCCTGTTGGGGAAGAGAATATCCCACAAGTAAGGATGACGCCGTGGACCGGACACACCTATGTTGGAGAAAAAATGTTTTTTATTATAGAAAACTGCACCTTTATACTCCCAAAGGCTGGGTACTCACCACCTCCTAGACCCAGACAATTACCAGAGGAAACGCAGTCCTCAGGTTAAAGTATCAGCCAGAATGGAGGAAATGAACATAGAACACACCCGGTCACATGGAGTGCAAGACAGTACTTCCCCTGTTATTACAAGTACAGCAAGTAATAGGAGCTGTGCAACACTTTCAAAAACGAAAGTGAAACGTAAAAGTGAAAACTGTTTGTTCCAGACAAAGACCCACAGTCTATCAGCCCGGCAAAAAATCACACAAAGCAGCATGTAAATAATTAATACACTGATTAATTAACCCCAACTGTTCAATAAACCCCTTCAGAGGATATTAACCCTGGATCCTATCAAGGTATAAAGGTGCCACACTGTAACCTTGTTATAGCGTTTTATGTGTAAAAATTGAAACGTTCTTACCTCCAGGATCCATGCTGTGGAACAGAACACAGCCTCTAGAGAGTGACAGTCTTATAGCAACACTCCTGACATGGACCTGAGTGAGAGAAAGCAGGCAGTAAACCTCGTCAACACTGATTGCTTAGGAGCTGTAAGCAGTAGTCTGGATGGTTTTGCAGAAAAACTTTTGCTGCATCTCTAGACTGTAACTTTCATCAATACTTTCACTGAGCGGTTGACATGACTACTTAAAACTCCAGTCCTATCTCGAAGGGGCAGATACCCTTTTTCAGGACTCTCCGAATTTTATGACACTTCTCTGCCACCTCCTAACGTGACGAAAGGGAAAGAATGACTGGGGTAATGAGGAAGTGGGAGGGATCTTTAAGCCTTTGGCTGGGGTGTCTTTGCCTCCTTCTGGTGGCCAGGTGTTGTATTTTCCAACAGTAAGGAATGAAGCTGTGGACTGTCCTATTTTAGAAAGGAAATACTTTCAACCTCAGATTTATTGAATACACAAGAAATCTCTTAAATATACATAAAGGTTTCTACTGCATTCTCTCCCCTACACTATACAAATTAAGGGCATTATCCATTTCTTTTATACAGTTGTACCCTGGCAGAATTTATGATTTCTTGGCCATTTTTCAGAGAATATGAATGATAACACAAAAACTTTTCTTTCACTCATGGTTAGTGTTTGGCTGAAGCCATTTATTATCAATCAACTGTGTTTACTCTTTTTAAATCATAATGACAATGATATTTTTAGAGCGGATATTTTTCCCTAACCTTATAGCTGGTTATTTACCATTGCATATAGATATTCAAGATATTTTTTATGCTATAATGAAGTCCAGGCTCACTTTGTTGAGAGGCCCCTTGCTAAAGTGGAAAACATGTTGCATTGGTGAAGCTAACAAAGATAAATATCCCACTTTGGTGAAATTGGCAAAATCCTAATTATGCATCTCAGGCACCTCAACACAATCTGAATGCCTCTTCTCTGCTGCAGGCAAAATAGCTTTCAAAAAGAGAGCCAGCCTCAGCCAGGAGCATGTGGACATGTTGACATTTTTGCATTTCAATGCAAAGTTTCTGAAAGAGTGAGTAACAGAATCTTATAAACAGTGGTAGTCTACCTTTTTCTAGTTCTAACTCTTTTTGTAACAGTTTGTGGTTTTGTTTTGCTTAAAGGGACATTGAACCCAAATTTGTATTTATTATTTATTTAAAAAGAAGGCATCTAAGCTTTTTTGTTTTAGAACTCTGGACAGCACTTTTTTATTGGTGGATTAATTTATCCACCAATCAGCAAGAACAACCCAGGTTGTTCACAAAAAATGGCCCGGCATCTAAACTTACATTCTTGCATTTCAAATAAAGATACCAAGAGAATTAAGAAAATTTGATAGTTGCTTATCTGCTGTATCTAAATCATGAAAGAAAAAAATTGGGTTCAGTGTCCCTTTAATTATAAAACTGTGTTCTGCTGCTTAAAAATTGGACAAACAGTTGTGTTAATGTAAAGTTTTTGTCAGAAGTTTATATTTGTAGCACTCAATATGTGGATTTTATTTTAAATATAGAAAACAAATTATTGATTCCTTTTTTATCCGATTTGTCGATTAATCAAAAAAATAATCAGCCGATTAATCGATAATGAAAATAATCGTTAGTTGCAGCCCTAATAAAAACTCGATATTATATGTTGCCAACATCTCTTCCTATACAGCTATGAAACTTCCTGGCATTAGCTGCTGCCCTACTGATTTGTTTGCCAGAGTTTACAATTACAGAGCACCCAACTGTCCTGTATATTGCAGAATTGTCGTGATTTGGGTGTTCTGCAGTCCCTTCCACAGCTTTCTCAAAAAAATCCCTGTTCAGAGTAGAACCAGGGACCTCCCCAAACCTATCCATGAGCTGTGCAACTCTGATTCTCCCAATCCTGCTAACAGAACATTCAATACTCAACCCCTGCCATCATGGCTGCGCCAACAAAACACCTGTGACTGCAATTCTCCCTCCCAGTCACAGAAGGCATTAGACATATGGAGGTATGAAATTATAATACATACATATATACACACACACACATACACACACATACACATATATATATGTTTGAAGATGAAGGGCACTCTCCTTGTCCTTGATGACATGTTGTTCAAAATAAAAACATGTAATGTTCCTCTATAAATCCTTATAGTACCCTTCTTCTTCAAACATATGTATACATGATTTTTTCCAGGATTGCACCCAGGTTGTTGACACATCGCCTAGGTTGGAGTGCTGGGCTACTTGCTAATTGATCGTAATATATATATATATATATATATATATATATATATATATATATATATATATATATATATATATATACACACACACATATATATATATATATATATATATATATATATATATATATCAGTTATGAGAATTATAAAAAACACAATTTTAAGAGCTAAATTACATAAAAAGGGGGGGGGGGAATAAATAATGAAAGTATATTGCAAAAGTTGTTTTACTATACATAACTAGGGTTCGCCACAGAAAATTTGCCAGCTAGGTGACATTATAAAGTAGCTGGGTGGCTATCCAAAACAAAATGTAATTGCATAATTTAACAAAATGTATTTAATGAAATTTTGTGCAATAAACATTGAAAACATTAGGGAGAGTTGCCTCAGTCAAAATGTCTTTGATCCTGAAGGGGCTATATTTATTTTGCTGCATCCCGCTGAATGTTCCACAATCCACTTTGTTTCACATACACAAACTATTCTCTAACTATATATGGCAAAATAAGGCACATAGTATAGCCTATAATACGCTGCAGAGACAATTCCCCGTGGGGGTAAAGCTGCACCTAACATTTTCACCTACTACGAGGCAGCAAGGCTTTCTCATGTTACAGCATGGGGCATCAAAGAGGTTAGACCGGGCTGGTATCTCCTGGAGGCCTCTGAGGTACCAGATGTTTTCTAACTCTGATTTAATCTGGGTCCCTAATGTCAGAAAACGTAGACCCTATCCCCACAATGTTGTGGTGCAACACAACCTTTTAATATGGGAATCTCTGAGGAGTCTACTATTATTTGCCCCCCACCCTTCACCAGTACATCATACGGCGGGGTTATTTTGGGACCTTAAAAATATCCATTTGGGAGATTGGAGACTGAAGGGATTCTCAACTATCGAAGATTTTTTTGACCAAAACCAAACTCTTAGTCAGACCCTGGTGTCTACCAGGTTTGAACCGGCCCCACCCTGGTTTCCATTCAAATCCCTGGGAGATTAGACGGAAAAGCGGGTCTTAACACCCTAAACCTCTTACAATTCATTATAACCTACTCCTGTCAGATCTTACCCGAGGTGTACCTGTGGCAATTTAAAGCATGGATTAGGGAGATCAATGTCAATTTCTCTGATCACGATTAGGACAACGCTATCTCACTCACTAAAAAGACCATACACTGTGTCACTATGCTAGAAGTATATATCAAAGTGTTTTTTTGAAGTGGCATAGAACTCCAGCCAGACTCACTAAAAAGTACCCAGAGACCTCGCCCTTATGTTGGCGTGGTTGCAGAGTTACAGGCACTGAACTACACATTTGGTGGGAATGCCCAAAACTCTCCTCATTATGGGGGGAGATTGGGAATCTATGCAATTCCTTAAAACTTACAGCTACGATATCACCTGCCAACACTCTTCTACATATGACGACAAATGAAACACCACCGATGTCGAGGAGATTGCTAATATACATATTCACGGCAACTAAGCTGTGCATTGCACGGGCCTGGAAAGCCCTTGAACCCCCATGCCTATCGGAAATCAATTCAGTAGTAGATTACATGGCTAGCTTGGAGAGACACTTTTTAAATTTGATTGACCAAATGGACACCTACTGGCTAATATGGGATGCCTGGCTCCATAAATAATGAGACTCCCCACTGCTGCTCTAGTCTCTAGTAAATAGAAGGGAGGGTACTCATTAAAAAAAAATTTTTCTTCTTTTTCTATCCCTCCTCATCTTTCTTCCCCACCTCTTTAACTCCTTTTCTTCCTTATCTTTCTCCCTAACCTCTTTCCCTATGATCCGAGAACAGACGTTAAATGGATTGGCTACTATATAAATTGAGAATGTAATACAAATTGAGAATGCTATATGTAATTCTGTTTAATATTACCAAGGTTCATAATAGGTAATCTCCTAATGGATACATTACAGAATCTTGTCGATACTGGATACAACGAAAAGTATCTATGCAAATATTTTCAATAATGTGATACTTTGTATACATCTGTATTTGTTTACTCTCTTCTACTGATTGACCCCATGTACACATTTATGTGCGATGATTGTTTATGCAAAAATTTTCAATAAAACAATTTTGAAAAAAAGAAAAAAAAAAAAACCCATTGAAAACATTTCAGATTAGCTTAATTTCTTAAATTTTAGCTGGGTGGTCAGTAAAATCAGCTGGGTGGTGCCCCCATTAAAAAGCTCCTATGGAAAGCACTGATAACTAAAGCTTTTAGATTAAAATATCAGGGTGTTTAAACATTTCCACCAAAAAGGAAAGGTAAGCACCATATAAAACGTTTCCGGTTAATGATTAATAGTGACAAACAGTTAATTCCCCAGCTATGGAAAAAAGAAGCCCTAACACTAAAAATATGGTTTTCGAAAATTAATTTAAACCTCTTCTCTCCAATGTTTTTTCAAAATACCAAGCTTTATTATAAGAAAGTAGACAGCTTTACAACAAAAAACGCAGTGCATAAGATATATAAATAAACTCTTTTTGGTTTTACAAACAGGATATTCTGTGCTGCCCTTATCAATACCTCAGTTATGTCATAGAAATTCCAGTCCAAGTTCAATAATGGAGCAGAGGTTTGGTTGACAATTCTGTTTTAGCTTGCCATATAGCTTTTATATTATTATTTACATCATTAACAGAGAAACAATATACAGAAGTGAAAGTACAAGGGCATTTCTTCGTACCTTGTTAAAATGTATATTCATATACCCCATAAGAAAGCAGAAAGGGTAGAAAAGTTGAGGGGGAGTCGGGAGTAAGAAGAAAAAAAAGGGGGGGATTGGAGGGGGTAAGGGTGAGTGAGGGATAAGAGTTCGCTCTTGGGAGGGGCTGGGGAAAGGTATTTTGGAGTGAAAGAGAATACCCACTCCATTCCATTTGAATGGGCCAGAGGCAAAGTGGGCAACCGGATAAAGGTGACTAAACCACTTGGGTTCTTTGGATCTGGGATAGTGCGTTTCTTGGATAAATATATCTCCGACCATTCTGGACAAGTCATGGATGGCCATAGATTATTGAAGCACTTAACATTAATGGTGGTGAGGTCAATTGGGAGACTGCTGATATGACTGGACGGAGGAGCCATTATTAGGATAATTGGGATGAAGGAAGAAGAAAAAAAAAAAAAGGAGAAGGGGGAAGGAAGAAGAAAAAAAAAAGGAGAAGGGGGACTGGGGAAGAAGGGGTTTTAGAAGGGAGAAAAAGGAGAGTAGATTAGAGAAAGGAAAGGTAGTATTAATGAGTCTCCGCAATGAGTTGGGGGGAAGGGTGGATGAAAGTGAAATAGATTTGAAGAAATAGCAAATCTTGTGCATACATAATCACAACTAAACAGTTTTAGATTTGTCGAACAAATTAAGTATGTCAAGAAAAACTCAGGGGATAGTAATCCCCATACTCTTACTTATTGAAGTGTAAGCTTATGATTAAAGTTTGTAAGTAAATGCAACTACTTAGGTCAAAAGAAAGTAAAGCAATCAAAGCTTAGGTACAATTATATAATTTTATCTAGAGACAGTCCTATACAAATCAATAACATCACAATAATAAGTCAGGGTATTAAACCAGCTCATCTTTTCTAATCCTTGCTATATTTGTTATGTAAGAGGGATCATCCTAGAACAGTTTTAAATCTATTCTCTTTATAGTTGTGTTTGTGTTGTAGTGTTTGGTTACCCTCTGGTCAGAGGATCTATGGCCTCTTTGCGTATTTATGGTAGTGAGAAATAGCTATATAGGTTGATAGGTGTTCCAATTCTGCTCTACAGGAGATACCTAAAATCTCCCAGATCTGATCTGTCAGTTGAGCAGAGGCTGCAAATGACTTGTATTCAGGATTAGCGGAGTCCTAGTGGTACCTCCTATTCAGAGGTAAAAGAAGCTAAGGCCACATCAAACTTTGGTCTATTTGCGACAAGGCTAGATGTGTCTTTAGATATTCCCTCTGATTTAAGGCAATGCCAACCTCTGTCTGAGTGTGATCCTATTGGGGTATTGCATTGTATAGGGTATATTTAGTCTTGTGTGATGATGTTCTATAAGTTGTAAAAGGCAGGTAAATATACCTAGAGTGTTTCAGGTGTTGGGTTAACCTCTCCCAGGGAGAAGACATACCTAAATCCTTTGTACAAACATCACATTACAACAATCAAATCTGGAAAGGAAAAAACATAAATTATGCTTATCTGATAATGTCAGGTCCACAGCTGCATTCCTTACTTGTGGGAAATACTGAACCTGGCCACCAGGAGGAGGCAAAGACACCCCAGCCAAAGGCTTAAATACCTCCCCCACTTCCTCATAACCCCAGTCGTTCTGCCGAGGGAACAAGGAACAGTAGGAGAAATATCAGGGTGAAAAAGGTGCCAGAAGAAAAAAATTAAAATTTAGGGCCGCCCATCGGAGAACACGGGCGGGAGCTGTGGACTCTTCCCATACAGATGGAAATGAAATTATCAGGTAAGCATAATTTATGTTTCCATCTTAATATGGGAAGAGTTTACAGCTGCATTCCTTACTTGTGGGACACACATACCTAAGCTCTAGAGTACATGGAATGCCAACGGGAGGAGGGAAAAAAGAGAGGCGGACCCTAATCTGAGGGCACCAAAGCCTGCAAAACCCTTTCTCCCGAAGGCTGCTTCCGCAGAAGCATCAAACTTGTAAAATTTTGGATGTATGTAAGGAGAACCAGATAGCCGCCTTACAAATCTGATCCAGAGGCCTCATTATTGAAGGCCCAAGAGGAACCACTGCTCTCGTAGAATGAGCCGCAATCCTCAGAGGAGGCTTATGTCTGCCGTTTCTATGCTAAACGGATGACACTCCTCAGCCAAAATGATAAGTAAGTCGAAGAGTCCCTCTGACCCCTACGCTTCCCTGAAAAAAGAACGAACAGAGAAAGAGGTTTGTCTAAATTCCTTCATGCCCGAAGATAGAACTTCAAGGCACAAACCACATCCAGAAATACGTTGTAAACGTTCCTTCGATGAAGAAGGATTAGGACATAACCTTAGGAAGAAAACCTAACTTGGTTCATAGAACAGCCTTATCGGCATGAAACACTAGGTAAGGAGGGTTGCATTGCAAGGCAGCAATCACATAGACTCTGCGCGCAGTAGCAATAACCAATAGAAAAAAGAATCTTCCAAAACAACAATTTAATGTCTACTTCATGCATAGGTTCCAACGGAGCCCGTTGCAAAACCTTAAGGACAAGATTTAAAATCTAAGGAGGAGCCTTAGATCTAAACACAGATCTGATCCTAGCAGAACCTTAACAAATGGCTGCACATCTGGAAGCTCGGCAAACCTCAGGCCGAAAACTGTCCCTTCAGGGGACTTGCCAAAAAGCCCTTCTCCAGTACATCCTTGAGAGCAGAATAAGTAGGTCCTCCACACTTTATGATAGATTTGACGAGCAACCAGCTTACGAGCTTGAATGAGAGTAAAAATAACTCTCTCAGAAAACCCTCTCTTGGCTAGGACTAAGTGTTCAATCTCCACACAGTCAGCCTCAGAGAATCGACATTGATGAACAAAGAGACCTTGGTCAGCAGATCCCTGCGACAAGGTAACTTCCATGGAGGACAACTTCCCCAATAGATCCGCAAACCATATCCTTCGCAGCCAAGACGGAGCAGTCAGTTTCACCGACGCCTGCTTGACTCGAGCCACTACACTAGAAAGTAGTGGTAACGGTCGGAAAGGATAAGTTTAATTGAACCTCCAAGGCATCGTCTGAGGATCCCTGTATCTCGACCACTATCTGGGTAGCTTGGTATTGAGACATTATAAGATATTCCTCTTGCAAATCTCTGCAAACACTCGGGATGGAGAGACCATTCTCCCGGATGAAAGGATTGTCTGCTGAGGAAATCCGCTTCCTAGTTGTCCACACCTGGAATGTGGATTGCTGACAGCGAACAAATGCGGGTGTCCCCCACCCCAGAATCAGAGATACTTCCCTCATAGCTAGGGAGCTAGGGAGCTTCTCCCCCCCCCCCCCCACGATGGTTGATGTAAGTCACCGAGGATATATTGTTTGATTGGAATCTGATGAACTGGGATGAACCCAGCAGAGGCCAAGCCTTCAGAGCATTGTATAGTGCCCGAAGATCCAAAATGAGATCAGGAGCTTTAATGACAAATGAGATCAGGAGGCCCTGTTCCTTACTGGCACCCCAAACAGCTCCCCATCCTAACAGACTTGCAACTGTAGTCACAATCACCCAGGATGGTCTTCAGACGGATGTCCCTCAGGACAAGTGATCTGGACAAAACCACCAAGAGAGCGATTCTCCCGATTGGTTGTTTAGAGAAATCTGTTGAGACAGATCTGAATTATCGCAGTTCCACTAGTTCAGCATGCGCAGTTGCAACAGTCTGAAGTGAAACCTGGCAAAGGAAATGATGTCCAAGCTGAACACTATGAGACCAATCACCTACATACACCAAGCCACAGATGGCCTTAACAAGATCTGAAGGGCAAGACATGTTGAAGCTAGCTTGTAATGTCTCTGGTCTGTTAGAAATATTCTCATGTCTATGGAGACTATTATAGAACCCGAGAACTCTACCCTGGTACTTGATACAAGAGAACCCTCTCTAGATTATCGGTCATCCATGGGATCAAAGTAGACAGAGGAGATATTCCGAAAGGTCCTCTCTTTGAAAATTTTTTTAAATTAGCTAGACCAAATGGAAGAGCAATAAACTGGAAGTGCTGATTCAGGAATCTATTGTGGTCATGAACTACCCTTCTCAAATTAGGGAAAGAATGGACCTTATCGGACAGAAAGTTCCCTCCTTCTTTGGAACCACGAAAAGGTTTGAATAGTATCCCAAACCTCTCACTGCGATAGGCACCGGGACAATAATGCCTAGAGGACAGATCCCGTACACACCCCAGAAAGGCTTCCCTCCTTTCTGGTCAGGAAGACAGGAGGAATCTGCCCTTGTGTGGCTGAGACTTAAAACCTATCTTGTAACCCTGAGCTATGACCTCCAAGACCCATGGATCCTGCACGTCTCTGAACCAAGCGACTGAAAAAAGCGACATACTGCCCCTACACGATCCAGAAGAGGACCGGGGAGCGCCCATTCATGCGGACGTTGACTGAGCGGGCATCTTGCTCTGTTGGATTTATTTCAGGACTGAGCCGGCTTCCAAGAGCTCTGAGTTTGTTCTGGCTTAGCGGAGGACTGCTGACATGGGCTTTATCAGAATGAAAAGAACGAAAATCGTCCCTTAGATTAGTTCATATACTCTTGCGGTAGGAGGGCACCCTTGCCCCCCTGTGACCGTAGAGATAATTTGAGTCCAGGCCTGGACCAGACAAAATCATTCCCTTAAGGGAGGGAAGAAGTCTAGACTTAGAAGTCATATCCGCAGACCATGACTTCAGCCAGAGCCCGACAGGCCTGAAGAGAAAAAGCTGAAGCCATAGCATTCAAGCGAATAAACTGCCTAATAGCAGTAAAGATAAAAGAATTAACAACCCTCAAGGCCGTAAATCTTTTCTGAGTAACGTCAAGGAGATCCTCCACCTGATCAAATCCTATAAGGAGTCACACCAGAAGGTAGTTTCTCCAGAAACCGCAGCAACAGCTGCCGCTGGTTGAAACAAATATCCCGTATGCTGAAACATCTTAACAGAGTTTCCATCTTTTATCCATGGGCTCTCAAACGAAGAACTATCCTTAAGCGCGATAGTAGTACGTTTAGCAAGGGTGAAGATAACGCCATCCCATTTAGGGACGGAACCTCACAACTCCATTGAGAGTCCAGGACCGGTGACAATTTGTTAAAGGGAGAAGAGGGGGAAAAGGAATCCAATCCTATCCCATTCATTCTTAATAATGTTCGCCATCTAACAGGAGCAGGGAAGGATAAAGGTACCACCCTGTCCTCAAACTCTATCCAATTTAGGAATTTAAAGGTTCATCAGGCAATTTGGCCTCTGGAACCTCTGAATTCGCCAAAAAACATAATTTATGTAAGAACTTACCTGATAAATTAATTTCTTTCATATTAGCAAGAGTCCATGAGCTAGTGACGTATGGGATATACATTCCTACCAGGAGGGGCAAAGTTTCCCAAACCTCAAAATGCCTATAAATACACCCCTCACCACACCCACAAATCAGTTTAACGAATAGCCAAGAAGTGGGCTGATAAGAAAAAAGTGCGAAGCATAAATATAAGGAATTGGAATAATTGTGCTTTATATAAAAAAAAAAAATAATAAATCATAACCACCACAAAAAAAGGGTGGGCCTCATGGACTCTTGCTAATATGAAAGAAATTAATTTATCAGGTAAGTTCTTACATAAATTATGTTTTCTTTCATGTAATTAGCAAGAGTCCATGAGCTAGTGACGTATGGGATAATGACTACCCAAGATGTGGATCTTCCACGCAAGAGTCACTAGAGAGGGAGGGATAAAATAAAGACAGCCAATTCCGCTGAAAAAAATCCACACCCAAAAATAAAGTTTAAATCTTATAAAGAAAAAAACTGAAAATATAAGCAGAAGATTCAAACTGAAACAGCTGCCTGAAGTACTTTTCTACCAAAGACAGCTTCAGAAGAAGAAAACACATCAAAATGGTAGAATTTAGTAAAAGTATGCAAAGAAGACCATGTTGCTGCTTTGCAAATCTGATCAACCGAAGCTTCATTCCTAAACGCCCAGGAAGTAGAAACTGACCTAGTAGAATGAGCTGTAATCCTTTGAGGCGGAGTTTTACCCGACTCGACATAAGCATGATGAATTAAAGATTTCAACCAAGATGCCAAAGAAATGGCAGAGGCCTTCTGACCTTTCCTAGAACCGGAAAAGATAACAAACAGACTAGAAGTCTTTCGGAAATTCTTAGTAGCTTCAACATAATATTTCAAAGCTCTAACTACATCCAAAGAATGCAATGATTTCTCCTTAGAATTCTTAGGATTAGGACATAAAGAAGGAACCACAATTTCTCTACTAATGTTGTTGGAATTCACAACCTTAGGTAAAAATTTAAAAGAAGTTCGCAACACCGCCTTATCTTGGTGAAAAAATCAGAAAAGGAGACTCACAAGAAAGAGCAGATAATTCAGAAACTCTTCTGGCAGAAGAGATGGCAAAAAGGAACAAAACTTTCCAAGAAAGTTAGTTAATGTCCAATGAATGCATAGGTTCAAACGGAGGAGCTTGAAGAGCCCTCAGAACCAAATTCAAACTCCAAGGAGGAGAAATTGACTGAATGACAGGTTTTATACGAACCAAAGCTTGTACAAAACAATGAATATCAGGAAGATTAGCAATCTTTCTGTGAAAAAGAACAGAAAGAGCAGAGATTTGTCCTTTCAAAGAACTTGCAGACAAACCTTTATCCAAACCATCCTGAAGAAACTGTAAAATTCTCGGAATTCTAAAAGAATGCCAGGAAAAACGATGAGAAAGACACCAAGAAATATAAGTCTTCCAGACTCTATAATATATCTCCCTAGATACAGAATTACGAGCCTGTAACATAGTATTAATCACAGGGTCAGAGAAACCTCTTTGACTAAGAATCAAGCGTTCAATCTCCATACCTTTAAATTTAAGGATTTGAGATCCTGATGGAAAAAAGGACCTTGCGACAGAAGGTCTGGCCTTAACGGAAGAGTCCACGGTTGGCAAGAGGCCATCCGGACAAGATCTGCATACCAAAAACTGTGAGGCCATGCTGGAGCTACCAGCAGAACAAACGAGCATTCCTTCAGAATTTTGGAGATTACTCTTGGAAGAAGAAACTAGAGGCAGAAAGATATAGACAGGATGATACTCCCAAGGAAGTGACAATGCATCCACTGCTACCGCTTGAGGATCCCTGGATCTGGACAGATACCTGGGAAGTTTCTTGTTTAGATGAGAGGCCATCAAATCTATTTCTGGAAGTCCCCACATTTGAACAATCTGAAGAAATACCTCTGGGTGAAGAGACCATTCGCCCGGATGTAACGTTTGGCGACTGAGATAATCCGCTTCCCAATTGTCTATACCTGGGATAAGAACCGCAGAAACTAGACAGGAGCTGGATTCCGCCCATACCAGAATTCGAGATACTTCTTTCATAGCCAGAGGACTGTGAGTCCCTCCTTGGTGATTGATGTATGCCACAGTTGTGACATTGTCTGTCTGAAAACAAATGAACGATTCTCTCTTTAGAAGAGGCCAAGACTGAAGAGCTCTGAAAATTGCACGGAGTTCCAAAATATTGATCGGTAATCTCACCTCCTGAGATTCCCAAACCCCTTGTGCTGTCAGAGACCCCCACACAGCTCCCCAACCTGTAAGGCTTGCATCTGTTGAAATTACAGACCAGGTCGGAAGAACAAAAGAAGCCCCCTGAACTAAACGATGGTGATCTGTCCACCACGTCAGAGAGTGTCGTACAATCGGTTTTAAAGATATTAATTGAGATATCTTTGTGTAATCCCTGCACCACTGGTTCAGCATACAGAGCTGAAGAGGCCGCATGTGAAAACGAGCAAAGGGGATCGCGTCCGATGCTGCAGTCATAAGACCTAGAATTTCCATGCATAAGGCTACCGAAGGGAAAGATTGTGACTGAAGGTTTCGACAAGCTGATATCAATTTTAGACGTCTCTTGTCTGTCAAAGATAGAGTCATGGACACTGAATCTATCTGAAAACCTAAAAAGGTTACCTGAGTCTGAGGAATCAATTAACTTTTAGGTAAATTGATCCTCCAACCATGATGTTGAAGAAACAACACAAGTCGATTCGTATGAGATTCTGCTAAATGTGAAGACTGAGCAAGTACCAAGATATCGTCCAAATAAGGAATACCACAATACCCTGTTCTCTGATTACAGACAGAAGGGCACCGAGAACCTTCGTAAAAATTCTTGGAGCTGTATCTAGGCCAAACGGCAGAGCCACAAACTGGTAATGCTTGTCTAGGAAAGAGAATCTCAGAAACTGATAGTGATCTGGATGAATCGTAATATGCAGATATGCATCCTGTAAATCTATTGTAGACATATAATGCCCTTGCTGAACAAAAGGCAGGATAGTCCTTACAGTTACCATTTTGAATGTTGGTATCCTTACATAACGATTCAATATTTTTAGATCCAGAACTGATCTGAAGGAATTTTCCTTCTTTGGTACAATGAAGAGATTTGAATAAAACCCCAGTCCCTGTTCCAGAACTGGAACTGGCATAATTACTCCAGTCAACTCTAGATCTGAAACACATTTCAGAAATGCTTGAGCCTTCGCTGGGTTTACTGGGACACGGGAAAGAAAAAATCTCTTGCAGGAGGCCTCATCTTGAAGCCAATTCTGTACCCTTCTGAAACAATGTTCTGAATCCAAAGATTGTGAACAGAACTGATCCAAATCTCTTTGAAAAAACGTAATCTGCCCCCAACCAGCTGAGCTGGAATGAGGGCCGCACCTTCATGTGGACTTAGGAGCTGGCTTTGATTTTCTAAAAGGCTTGGATTTATTCCAGACTGGAGATGGTTTCCAAACTGATACCGCTCCTGAGGATGAAGGATCAGGTTTTTGTTCCTTGTTGTGACGAAAGGAACGAAAACGATTATTACCCTGGAAAGAAAGGGAAAGCAGAGTAGACTTAGAAGACAGATCAGCATTCCAAGTTTTAAGCCATAAAGCTCTTCTAGCTAAAATAGCTAGAGACATATACCTGACATCAACTCTAATGATATCAAAGATGGCATTACAAATAAAATTATTAGCATGTTGAAGAAGAATAAAAATGCTATGAGAATTATGATCTGTTACTTGTTGCGCTAAAGCTTCTAACCAAAAGATGAAGCTGCAGCAACATCCGCTAAAGATATAGCAGGTCTAAGAAGATTACCTGAACACAAGTAAGCTTTTCTTAGAAAGGATTCAATTTTCCTATCTAAAGGATCCTTAAAGGAAGTACCATCTGCCGTAGGAATAGTAGTACGCTTAACAAGAGTAGAGACGGCCCCATCAACTTTAGGGATTTTGTCCCAAAACTCTAATCTGTCAGATGGCACAGGATATAATTGCTTAAAACGTTTAGAAGGAGTAAATGAATTACCCAAATTATTCCATTCCCTGGAAATTACTTCAGAAATAGCACTAGGGACAGGAAAAACTTCTGGAATAACTAAAGGAGATTTAAAAACCTTATCTAAACGTTTAGATTTAGTATCAAGAGGACCAGAATCCTCAATTTCTAATGCAATTAGGACTTCTTTAAGTAAAGAACGAATAAATTCCATTTTAAATAAATATGAAGATTTATCAGCATCAACCTCTGAGACAGAATCCTCTGAACCAGAAGAACCATTATCAGAATCAGAATGATGATGTTCATTTAAAAATTCATCTGAAAAAATTAGAAGTTTTAAAAGACTTTTTACGTTTACTAGAAGGAGGAATAACAGACATAGCCTTCTTAATGGATTTAGAAACAAAATCTCTTATGTTATCAGGAACACTCTGAGTATTAGATGTTGATGGAACAGAAACAGGTAATGTAACAGTACTAAAGGAAATATTATCTGCATTAACAAGTTTGTCATGACAAAACAGTACAAACAACAGCTGGAGGAACAGATACCATAAGTTTACAGTAGATACACTTAGCTTTGGTAGCTCCAGCCCCAGGCAGCGATTTTCCAGAAGTATCTTCTGACTCAGTTTCAACGTGGGACATCTTGCAATATGTAATAGAAAAAACAACATATAAAGCAAAATTGATCAAATTCCTTAAATGACAGTTTCAGGAATGGGAAAAAATGCCAGTGAACAAGCTTCTAGCAACCAGAAGCAATAAAAAAATGAGACTTAAATAATGTGGAGACAATAGTGACGCCCATATTTTTTTAGCGCTAAAAATGACGCCCACATTATTTGGCGCCTAAATGCTTTTGGCGCAAAAAATGACGCCACATCCGGAACGCCGACACTTTTGGCGCAAAAGAACGTCAAAAATGACGCAAGTTCCGGCGACACGTATGACGCCGGAAACAGAAAAAAAAATTTGCGCCAAAAAAGTCCGCGCCAAGAATGACGCAATAAAATGAAGCATTTTCAGCCCCCGCGAGCCTAAAAGCCCACAGGGAAAAAGTCAAATTTTTAAGGTAACAAAAAAATTGATTTATTCATATGCATTATCCCAAATATGAAACTGACTGTCTGAAATAAGGAATGTTGAACATCCTGAGTCAAGGCAAATAAATGTTTGAATACATATATTTAGAACTTTATAAAAAAGTGCCCAACCATAGCTTAGAGTGTCACAGAAAATAAGACTTACTTACCCCAGGACACTCATCTACATATAGTAGAAAACCAAACCAGTACTGAAACGAAAATCAGCAGAGGTAATGGTATATAAATAAGAGTATATCGTCGATCTGAAAAGGGAGGTTGAGATGAATCTCTACGACCGATAACAGAGAACCTATGAAATAGACCCCGTAGAAGGAGATCATTGAATTCAAATAGGCAATACTCTCCTCACATCCCTCTGACATTCACTGCACGCTGAGAGGAAAACCGGGCTCCAACCTGCTGCGGAGCGCATATCAACGTAGAATCTAGCACAAACTTACTTCACCACCTCCATAGGAGGCAAAGTTTGTAAAACCGATTTGTGGGTGTGGTGAGGGGTGTATTTATAGGCATTTTGAGGTTTGGGAAACTTTGCCCCTCCTGGTAGGAATGTATATCCCATACGTCACTAGCTCATGGACTCTTGCTAATTACATGAAAGAAACTTCCTTACGAAGAAAGAGCAAATTCCTAAATTAAAGTCTGGTTCCTCCGCAGCTGGAGGTTTAGAGGCAGCAGACTCCGACCCAGAATATTCATACTCTGAAGTCTCAGAAAGAACTTCATCCTCGGATAACCCTCAGTTAAATCCAATAAATTATCTAATGTACTCTGGGAAGGAGTGCAATATGTAACATTTCACTTGCGCTTAGCAGGGCGAGGTAAAGCATTAAAGGCTGCAGACACCACCGTCTGAACTGCGCAGCAACGTCTGGTGAAAAAAGGCCCCCTCCAGATGGAGGATCAGCAATGCTACAGGAAAACTGCATGTGTAGAGATATAAGAATGTAGGGTACACACCTCACTGGATGACAACTCCTCAGAGGTGGACGGCTCCGTGGTATCAAACATGTTTGATATTATCACATTATCAAGGCATATGGAACATAATTGAGAGAGCGGAACTAAGGCCTCCTCCCCATATAAACAGGAATTACTCATTAGGAATAGAGGGAGTGCCCTCTAAAGTAACAGAATCCTCCATCGCTAGTGTAATAACCGGAGAACTAGAGAAATAAAACATCTAATTTTATTTAAAAAAAGGGCAACCTTATACCCCAATGGCTGGGGCACTCACCACCTCCTATGACCCAGACAGTACAGAGATTTATGACTCCTCTCTAAAACACCCGGTCAGGATAAAGGGAATGAATCACATGGTGCACAATGCAGGACCGTCCCTGCTATGAGAAAGCACGCCAAGCTTGTAAGCTGCATGGCTCTCAAAGTGAAAGTGAAACCTGTATATTCCATAACAGCGTATGAGTCCATAACATCTCACACATAAAAGCAGCATAAAAATCAAATAAACAATACAAGATTATTCCCCCGTTTAATAATCCCCCATAGGAGATATTAACCCTCAATTCTATACAGATAAAAGGAGTCACACTGTGACCCTGTCTTCTTGCGTTAACATACATGTATAAAATATGAAATGATCTTACCAGAATCTACGCCGTGGAACAGGAACACGGCCCTTCAAGTAAGACAGATAGTAGCATCAATTCTGACATGGACTTAAGTGAAGAAAGCAGGCAGCGAAACTCATGAACGATGACTGCCTATGGAGCTGTTAATATGAGTCGGGATGGCTTCGCAGAAAGACTCTCCCTGCATCTCCGGACTCTAACTTTCGCCCAGGCTCTCACTGAGAGGCTAACAGGACTACTTAAAACTCCAGTCCCATCTCTAAGAGTACTACCCTCCATAAGAGACTACTCCGAAATCTTCTAACACTTCTCTGCCAACCTCCTGTGATGAAAGGCAAAGAATGACTGGGGTTATAAGAAAGTGGGGGAGGTATTTAAGCCTTTGGCTGTGGTGTCTTTGCCTCCTCCTGGTGGCCCCAGAGACAGAACTTTTTTTCACTTTCTGCGATGAGATTTTTTTAGTGAAATTTTTTCTGCAGGTCATTTTTAAAAAAAATAAAATTGTAAATTTGTCAGTTACACTAAAGCACCAGATCAATTGCAATGTGTTGGTTAACTGGAGAATAAAGCAATATTTGTAAAAGTTGTATAATCTAGTGCAGTAGTTGAAAATTGCATTGCAAATTAGCTGCAGACAAAAAAAGTAATTGTAAAATGTCTCTTGAATTAATTTGTTTCCTTTTCTCTTAGTCTAACATAGACATGTAGTAATAAAAAGGTGCATTGCTCATACGTACATCTTACATTCAGAGAAAAACAGCTTTGCAGACTGTAAAAAGCTAGGGAACAAACTTGCATAAATCTCAGAGCCAGACTACAATCAATGCACTGCTGCTTTGCAGCACTACTGCATATTTGATTGTTGTCTTCTAACAGCACTTTGCTCTGGATGCACTGTTAAGGAAAACTTATACAATGCAGCCAGATAACAGCTCTGTTTAAAAAGAACAGTCTAATGTGGAGCAGCGCTGAAAGTTAAAGTGCTAACAGTTCCTGTTCTTTCTGCAGACATGCTGCATTTTCTGCGATGACATCTCAGATCACTCTATGTTCTGCCTTGGGGCTGGTGGCCAGGTTCAGTATTTCCCACAAGTAAGGACTCTTCCCATACTAAGATGGAAAACATATCTTACCCATGAACAGCACCATCAAACCCCATCCAGACCCCAGAGCATATGTCTCAGTGGCTATGTGACCCTAGTATCGTGCCAGCCAGAATGTGAGAGAGGCGTACCAAAGTGGCCAATGCAATGTTGTCGGACCGTATCTCCATCAGGGGTATAAATTATGGATATAGATTTCAGTCTGTACAACCTTCTCTATGCGGTTGTTCGGGCTGATTGACTTGTGAGCTAGGGGGTTTAGTTATCAAGGGTCTGGAATCAGTTCAAATAGCGCCCTCCCCCCCATGGTATCAGGTTAGTGCAAGCTAGAGTTATGGTCGAAGGTAGGTGAAAAACATATATATACCAGATTCAGCAATTATTAAACAGATTTTTATTTTAACATGGCTCGGATTTGAGAATCCTGGTCTAAGGAACACCGTCCCATAAATTAAGCAAGCAACTTATAATTATTTCACCACCAATCCTCTTAGCTTACCCACAACTTTAGTTTAACCATTTTACCCCAAGCACTGCAGATATCAATGCTTTAGAGATTGTGTATTTGTGTTCTTAGATCTTTTTTTTTCTTACTGGTTGTGAAGTAATCAATAGACCTTTCTGTTAATATTGTTATTCCTATGATTATTTCCCTTTACACCTTATGTATTCGCTCATTACAGTTGCCAAGACCCTATTGTAAGACATCTGACACATCTAACAGATACTGATCCTTCTCACAGTCTTGGCCTTCTTCTATAATTTTGTGAATAATTTTCTTCTTGTTTTGCTTGTATTGTTAAAAACAATGAATAAAGAAAACATCAAGGTGTTTACCGTAACTTAACCCCTTCATGCCATTAAGATGTTCCATGCCATCCTAACAGCGCTGGGTTTTAACCGCCATATAACGTCCTACCATACATGGTGTCCTGCAGCTTCCCCCTCCTCATGATCCGATCCCGGCCTTAAAATCATGTAATTTTTACCAATAGTGTTTACAGGACACTATTGTACCACCACGAAGGGGTTAAAGAGATCCAATAAATAAGAACAGATTAAAAGAAATCATGATAAAGGAAGATACCAGAACAAGGAATCATGACGATGTTAATAGTAACAGTTTCAAAAGTAATTTGGAAAAGTATTCTTTACAGAAACATTATTGGATACCTGGAAATCCTTCTGGTAATAAATAGATTTAAAAAAAGAACAATACGTTTACTACAGATTAAAGAAGCTGAATATAGTATGACTAAGAGATACATCTGGTTCTTATCAGCCAACAATAACCAAGTTTCCAGGGGCAAAGTTACCTAACAACCGTGGTATTTTTTGGTTCCAGATGCAGAAAAAAAGAAACCACACGCAATGTGGTTGGCACAAAACAAACAGATAGGGGCATGATGAGGATAGATTCCTTGTGTTACGGGGAGTATGCAGGCGATTTGCCTTATCCTGTATGCCCAACAGTCAAATGTTGTCCTGATTGAGCATCAGCTGTTAAAGTGATGGTTAACTTTACAGGTTTTAAAATGAGGTCAGGAATCCAAGCAATATTTTAGATGGACTTTAATTGATCACTTCTATTAAATAGGTTTTTAAATCTAGCCACGCCATAGCTTGAGTGCTGACAACAGTTGAAACCGCTCACAAAAAAATATGAGTTTTAAAGTGAGCAGCCGGAGCGCAGAGTATTAGAATGGCACGGCAAGATGAAAAAGTAAGTTACAGCGCATCTTTATTAGAAGTGATCAATTAAAATCCCTGTAAAATATTCTGGACCTGATTTTAAAGCATGAAAAATGTACCATGACTTTAAGCAAAGAGCCAACTAAGAAAAGAAATGCAAAAATGGCAACCAGTCTGTATTTTAAAAGGACAATGTACTCAGGCTAGCAGCTGACAATTGTATTCAAAGCTCCAACAGAAACACCCTATAGCCAAATACGCAGTATTACATTTTTTCAGTATCGTTGGCAGTTTTAACGGACAAAGACAGATATTTCAAAATACAAAATAAAGGTAAAGGAACTGCTTGTAAATAATTTAATAGACTCCTACAGGAAAATGGATCATTGGGAACATATTAAAAGGCAAGACAATTTTACAATACAATGTCTTTCAATTTAAAGGGACAATGTATACAGGTAAGAGACTAATACAAGTTTGCTGTGCTCAAACTCGCTATAGTTACATCCTTGCAAATTGGCTTGACTCTTTCTAACATATCCACTTGTAGGATGATTTATTTTGATGTCTTGTTTACATAGCTTTTCTATAACTAATACTGCAGTATTTAAATTTTCAGTATAGGTGGGGATACAATCAGCAAAAAAAAAAAAAAAAAGCTATTTCAAATGACAAAATAAAAGGTAACTGAGCTCAATGTAAACAATTAAAAAGGACCTACGTCACTCCACTCCTATTATCTCTATGTCCCTCTCACACACTGCTCATTTCCTCTGGAACTCTCTACCCCGCTCCATAAGACTGTCTCCAACCTTGTTCAGCTTCAGGCACTCTTTGAAAACCCACCTATTAAGAGAGGCTTATGAAAACTACCCAAAATAAATCTTGAACTGCATTGACTCACTGCTGCAATTCCAATCCATGTGACAAGCTACCCCAAACCTTATGCTTCTGCACCCTCAACCTGTAGACTGTAAGCTCTTCAGAACACGGCCCTCTATATTCTGTACTAGATTTGTTTATTTTCTTATGTTTTTGTATCTTTGTCAATGTATACCCCTAGCTTCGTACCCACCGCTACAGAATTTTGAGGAAAATAAATGATAATATTAATAATAAAAATCTCGATTGACAGTAAAAGGGAAGAAACATTTAGTACAAAGCTTGGTAGGTCAAGTGTCAAACCCACAGTATGTTTTGTTACTGTAATTCTGGCTATTTTTAAAGAAGTGTTAAATAATGCAGATATATGCTAATATATCATATTATCAATGTGTTAGCATTTCAGTCATGGCTTTAAGGGCACCACTGCACCCTCAAGCACCTTGCTGGTAATCAAGGTTTATATTAAAGGGGTGTGTAGCTTTTTTTTTTTGTACTAGCAAATCTGGGGAACACATCTTAACTTTTCTTAGAAGTGGACAAATATACTCCAAAATAAAACATTCCAGCATATACACAAACACAAACATTCCAGCATAGCACAAGTGTCACACAGGAAGCACAAGAAGATCAGATCTACAGAATAAATAACCCTATGAGATTACATACTGCTACATTTAGTGGAAGTCTGCTGTGACACTGTCTATGGATTGCAATTGGATACAAGTAAAAGGGGTAGTATATTTCACCCAAAAGCTTCTTACTGATGTATTTTTGTTTTTTTGTACCAGAATCCCTCCACAGCACGACACCCACATGATACACAGTAAGCCCTAACGTCTTCTACATGTCTAATTTACAACCCCAAGGGAGGTACTCAGTTGGCACACACAGGACCTAACACACAAATATAAAGAGACATAAAAGTCATAATGTTCATAGTTCAGACAAGAGTATACAATTTTAACCCCTTATGTCTTTCTGTGGAGGGAGGGTCTAATAATGCGGTCTTGCCGCTCATGCTATTATACTGAGACAATTACTTTGTCGTGGTAGTTAGGGGGTTAAAAGACTTTACAATTTACACCTATTGTGAAAATGTACTTTGTCTTTATATCCTTTATTAAAGGAGAAAGCCTAGTTAGGCACACAACCAGCAATGCACTACTGGGAGCTAGCTGGTTTTTGGTGGCTACACACATATGCCTCTGGCCATTGGCTCACCAGATGTGTTCAGCTAGCTCCCTAAGACTTTAGGGTTACCCTTTTCTGTCAAAACATCTCATTCATCACAACTGTAATATAACTCAAAAACTTAAATTATGTTTACCTGATAATTTTCTTTTCTTCAGATGGAAAGAGTCCACAGCTGCATTCATTACTTTTGGGAAATAAGAACCTGGCCACCAGGAGGAGGCAAAGACACTCCAGCCAAAGGCTTAAATACTCCTCCCACTTCCCTCATCCCCCAGTCATTCTGCCGAGGAACAAGGAACAGTAGAGGAAATACCAGGGCGAAAAGGTGCCAGAAGAATACAAAATAAGAGATGCCCCACAGAAAAAAAATACAGGGGGGGGGGGGGGGAGCTGTGGACTCTTTCCATCTGAAGAAAAGAAAATTATCATCATGTAAGCATAATTTAAGTTTTTCTTCATAAATGGAAAAAGTTCACAGCTGCATTCATTACTTTTTGGAAAACAATACCCAAGCTATAGAGGACACTGAATGTAAAGACGGGAGGGTACAATAGGCGGCCCATTCTGAGGGCACCAGGCCTGAAAAAACACAACCCAACCAAAACCCGCTTCATCGGAGTCGGACAAAAAAACTAGAAGGAAAAAGCCCCAAGGACACTGACCCGCAGGTAGTCCAAAAGCCTAACTAGAGACCGCAAAGCAGACTCACTGAGCCAACACTCCTCCAGGAGAACAGTCGCCCAGCAGTCGGTCCCCACACAACCCTTACTAGTACATTACCAAAATCCCTAGAAGGGAGAGGACAAGGGTGAGCCAAAGGGATACCCAAAAGGTACAGCAAGATCAAATAAAGGAAAAATGAAGAAGGCCAAGTCCACAGAGACCCAAAAGGATCCCGAGAACAAGGGGAGACGATACCCAACCCACAAGGAGCACGCATCATCAAGGAGAAGAAACATCTCCCAAACATCGTGCAACAGCATCGAAAAAGACAGCTGAAGACAAAGTCCTCAAAACGTCAGAACTCAGAGACTGAGCAAACAGAAATAACAAAGTAGCAAACTCAGTCCGCTGGTGTCTGGTTCATAGGAAGTGGTGAGTCACCAGAGAGCCGGCTATTTAAGACTGAAACAATCAAGTCCTCTTGAGAATGCTTAGCTGAAACCTGTAAAACAAATAAATGTTAAGAGCACTCAGCACCCCAACCTGATTAGCAAGGTATAATAGGCGCCACGTGTCTGAATAAGCCGTGAGACAGAAGATCTGAACCCAAGCAGGACCAACCTACAACCAGGGACATAACTGCCAAGCTGGCAAAATCCGCCCTCAGAGAGGGAGGAAGAAAAACCAGACAAAAATGGGACTAACGTGTCCCGAACAACTTCCGTAGAAGTAAACAGTGAGTATCGATCCCAGAGATTTTTAAGTTCCCGCAGGAAACATAGTAGTGAAAAATAAGGCAACCCGAGGGTTAACGTCCTAGAAGAACAGAAAGATCCACAGGACCAGCCTAACGGAAACACTGTTCTTCCAACAAAAACTGGGAAGGATCTTAATAACAAGATAACATAATTTATGCTTACCTGATAAATTTATTTCTTTTGTAGTGTATCCAGTCCACGGATCATCCATTACTTGTGGGATATTCTCCTTCCCAACAGGAAGTTGCAAGAGGATCACCCACAGCAGAGCTGCTATATAGCTCCTCCCCTAACTGTCATATCCAGTCATTCGACCGAAAACAAACAGAAAGGAGAAACCATAGGGTGCAGTGGTGACTGTAGTTTAATTAAAATTTAGACCTGCCTTAAAAGGACAGGGCGGGCCGTGGACTGGATACACTACAAGAGAAATAAATTTATCAGGTAAGCATAAATTATGTTTTCTCTTGTTAAGTGTATCCAGTCCACGGATCATCCATTACTTGTGGGATACCAATACCAAAGCTAAAGTACACGGATGATGGGAGGGACAAGGCAGGATTAAGCGGAAGGAACCACTGCCTGAAGAACCTTTCTCCCAAACACAGCCTCCGAAGAAGCAAAAGTATCAAATTTGTAAAATTTTGAAAAAGTATATAAAACACCACACTCCTCTTACGACCTCCATCTTTGTTGAGGCTTGCAAGAGAATGACTGGATATGACAGTTAGGGGAGGAGCTAAATAGCAGCTCTGCTGTGGGTGATCCTCTTGCAACTTCCTGTTGGGAAGGAGAATATCCCACAAGTAATGGATGATCCGTGGACTGGATACACTTAACAAGAGAAAAAGGAGATTACTTCATCCCCCCATGTCTAACGAGGTGAGCCATTCGAAGGAGGAGACTAATAAGTCCCATAACCGTGAAGAATAGGGTCCCCAAAAAGCTCAAAAACGTGTCTGAGTAGAACACAAAGGTGAGCAGTCTGTAACAAAAGGCACAACACTCAGGAATAGTTACACCCGCAGGGAACTGCACATGCCCTCCTGTGGCCGAGAGACCTGAGGCAATCAGGCACAAACACAATCGCAAATAAACATCTGGACTTTGTAGACGTGCCAGCGCCAAAAGTATGTAAAAGCGAAAACATGCCACAACCTCCGGGGGGAACAATCCACCCTCAGAGGAGGAAAAAACATAACTTAGGTGTTACCCGCATGTGTAGTAGTAGGGAGCAGTAGGGAACTCGCCTCACAGAGGACAGGGTCCCCCGAGGCGGATGGCTCAGCAGTCCCTCGAATCCCCGAGCCCAAGGAACAAGGCGCTTGAGAACGGCCTAAAGAACATAACTGACTGACCTGAGTCAAAGGGGCCAATTCGCATTCCTCACAGGAAGAAGAATCTGAATCAGAAAATTGAACAATCTCAACATCAGCATCCTCCATAACTGGATAAAGGATACCAAAATAATGGACTAAATATAAAATAAATTAAACGGTACCTGACACCCACAATGGCTGGGGCACTCACCACCTCCTATGAACAAGACACCAGCGGACTAGAATTCTCCGTCGCCACACAGTCAGGAATGCGGAAATGGGAGACCAGAACGTAAACACGCCGGTCACAAGGTGAACCATACAATCCAAAAAAGCACGCCCAACCGCAAGGTTGCGTCACTTCAAAAGGCCGTTATGTTCCAAAAGCCACGAGCCCAGTTAACACTACACATAAGCAGATTGAATCACATAACAAACATGATTAAAAAAAACCTGTGCAATAATCCCCCGCAGGAGATATTAACCGCTGATTCCAAGATACTAAAGGAGTCCCACTGAGACCCTGTATTTTTCATGTGAGTTCGCATTTGCAACAGATGAGTTACAGTACAATCATGAAGAAGTAAAATGAAACGATCTTACTGGAATCTACGCCGTGGAACAGGAACACGGCCCTTCAAGTGTGACAGATAGTAGCCTCAGCCATGGACTTGAGAAAAGAAAGCAGGCAGCGAAGTGAAGTTAGACAACGTTGATTGCTTGTGGAGTTGTTAAAATGAGTCGGGATGGTTTCGCAGAAAGACTCTTCCTGCGTCTACGGACTCTAACTTTCATCCAAGCCCTCACTGAGAGACTGACAGGATTAATTAAAACTCCCGTCCCATGTCGAAGAGTACTACCCTCCATAAGAGACGAAAACAAACTTCTGACACTTCTCTGCCAACCTCCTGGGACGAAAGACAAAGAATGACTGGGGGATGAGGGAAGTGGGAGGAGTATTTAAGCCTTTGGCTGGGGTGTCTTTGCCTCCTCCTGGTGGCCAGGTTCTTATTTCCCAAAAGTAATGAATGCAGTTGTGGACTCTTTCCATTTATGAAGAAAAGATAATTATAAAGTATCTTAAAAATATTCTAAAAAAAGTGATGACAAAACCTTAAAACAACTTCAATACACATGTTTAAGCAGCTAAGTCTATATAAACAAGACATCTTTGTTCTAAACTACACATAAATGACAGGGTAGATAGATCAGTTTTATTATGCAGATAGGTGATAAAGCTTAGATTTCTAATGAAGCTAACATGGTGTAAGTTACCCTACACTGTTTAAATGCACAATCTAAGATTATGCTGATTTATAGCAGAGAATAAAGAACTATCCAAAGAGAACAGTCACTCTGTCTCAGAGCCTCTCTATAGCATGTTAAAGTTATATTAAATGCAGTAAAATAGAAAAAAGTCTCACTAGTACTGTTTAAACTCATGATGTGTCACGTCTTGATGTTATCTAGTTGTGCACACTCCTCATTCTCAGCATAATTTTAAAGTGGATTATTTAGTTAGTCACTCTGGGAACATGATTCAGAGGTGCTGTACAAGAATAACGTTCTCAATCACGCTAGACATCAGTAATGGGATTTATACAAAGATCCAGTAGGTTAGGCCAAGTAAAGATGTACATTAAAGCATAAAGGAAACTGTAGTAGCCATTTTATTTTGCTAAATAAAACTGACTCTAAGATATAGACTGGCCACTAGAGCACTTAGGGAAGAGCCCTTAAATAAATCCTCCCAACAATTTTTAAGGTGTGCCACCACCATTGGGTAAGCCAATGACAAGACATATATGCAAGTGCAGCCACCAATCAGCAGCTAGCTCCCAGTAGTGCATTGATGCTCTTGAGCCCACCTAGGTATGCTTTTCAATAAAAGATGTAGCAATAAAGGTTAAAGTCCCAGGGTTCAAAATAAAGATCCTTTATTCACTTAAAACAATAAAGGATAACAAGAGTACAAAAACAAATAGAAGTAAATTGGAAAGTTGTTTAATATTGCATTGTTCCATCTGAATAATGAAAGTTTAAAGCTTGACTTTACTGTTTCTTTAATTTTTAACCAGTTGTCCATAGCTCCATTGTTTATTATTTTGACAAAATAATAATTTTTGACAAAAAATGCATAATAAACAAGTGCATAATTAAAAGACAATGATTTAACACCTACTCAATTTAAAAAAAGCAGTAGATGTTTTTCTGACAAATTTATTTTTTCCTCCCATTTTCCAGCCCCTGTATCATGGGACAGACATCAGCCAATCACAGACTAATATACGTATACCCTGTGAGCTTGTTTCCCAGAAAAAGTGTATATAAAAACACTGCAAAATGTGATAATGGAAGTAAATTAGAAAGTGTCTTAAAACTGCATGCTCTATCTAAGTCATAAGAGTTTATTTTGACTTGAGTGTCTCTTTAAAAAAGAAAAACGCCCCCTCCCCATGATTGATCTTTTTGATGGGGGGTATTTCCCCCCCCCTTTTATTTTCTCTCCCCTCTCTCTCTTAGACCTTTCCTTCTCCTTTACCACTCCCCTCTCCGCCCCTTGCCCTGTTCTATTCAAACTCCCAGTAGTCAGCGTACGACTACAGGACTCTCTGATCCTAGGTGCACTTTGTTATATACACAGATTTAACTCTTGCATCCAAGACTCTATTTGAACAATTATTTCTCTAATGCTTTACAAACTTACTTATATTGTAAAAACGTAATTCTTTGAGGTTCATTTAATCAAGGTAGATTACTCTCTATTGTCACACATGATGCCTATATGTTGTCTGCCCATCCTGAAATGTGGTATTCCGCCTAATTTATACATCTCTTTGTTTTCCCTTTGTTCACTGTATGCTGTTATGTGAATTATACCTCAATAAAAATTATTTTGGGAAGAAAAACACCTGTTAAATTTCAGCTGATCAAAGACTATACCTATGAGTTGATACAAAAGGTCTAAGATGGAACCTCAGATGCTACTACAGACTGCTACAATACAGGTAAATTATCAACAGCTCCGCTGTTTTGATTGACCTGTACTCCAAACAGAATGTCCCTTGAGAGCCGTTATTAAGCAAATAGGTAACCTCAGGCACACGAGACACAAGCACTGCAGCTCCGGAGCAAAACATTGCCGACGACCAGCATGACCTACCAATCACTTGCCTTGTTCTACTCAGGAGCTGCAATGCTTGTGGATTTCATGGAGCACTTTAATGCTGAAACAAATTAGTTTGTCATTTTTTCCCATTAGACTGTCCCTTTAAAATATTTTAATACAAGTGATGTTTACTATATGATCTTCGTGTGAGGCTAAAAGCTATGAATGTATTTTACCCTTGCTCTGTGCCATTTCTGCTGCCACTTATCAGAACAAATAGTTACCTTCTAACGATCATCTTGAGAATCCTGTATGAGCCTTTGATCAGGATAAGGGCTTCTTGGCGAGAACCGTATAATGGAGTTCCATTAATGTTCACCAGCTCATCTCCCACTTCCATCTTCCCGCACAAAGATGCCTTCCCTCCATCTTCAATCTAGAGGAGAAATAGGTCATATCCATAAATGAGAAGGAACTCAGGTCACACGCTTATTTACAGCCTACACAACTTATGCAATAACAGTTTTTGTAATTTTCTTGGAAAGGACATTCTGGAATAAAAATGACTAAGGGCCTATAGTAGGCCAAAACATTGTAGTTTGTCCGTATGGACCCTGTAAAGAAGAAACAAAAGGCAATTTAAAAAGGGACATAATACTCATATGCTAAAGCACTTAAAAGCGATGCAGCATAACTGTAAAATGTTGACAGGAAAATATCACCTGAGAATCTCTATTTTAAAAGGGAAGATATTTTACCTCACAATTTTTTCAGCTCACTAGAGTAAGTGATCTGTGAACAGTTGAAGATAAAGAAAAAACATAATTTATGCTTACCTGATAAATGTATTTATTTCTGCATATGGCGAGTCCATGGAATTATCAATTACTAGTGGGAATATCACTCCTGGCCAGCAGGAGGAGGCAAAGAGCACTACAGCAAAGCTGCTATACATGTCACTTCCCTTACCCATAATCCCCAGTCATTCGGCCGAAGGAAAAATGGAAAAAGAAGCTAAAAAAAGTGTAGAGGTGCCTGAGGTTTTAGAAAAAATTGCTGTTTTAAATAAAGGGTGGGCAGTGGACTCACCATATCCGGAAAGAAAGAAATTTATCAGGTAAGCATAAATTATGTTTTCTTTCCTATGATATGGTGAGTCCACGGAATCATCAATTACTAGTGGGAATCAATACCCAAGCTAGAGGACACAGACAGGTAGACCTAAACAGAAGGCACCACTGCCTGAAGAACCCTTCACCCAAAAGAAGCCTCAGCTGAGGCAAAATTATCAAATTTATAAAAGTTTGAAAAAGTATGCAAAGAGGACCAAGTTGCAGCCTTGCAAATGTGTTCCAAAGAAGCTTCATTTTTAAATGCCCAAGAAGAAGAAGCAGCCCTCGTGGAATGAGCAGTGATTCTCTCAGGAGGTTGCTGTCCAGCAGTCTCATAGGCCAAATGAATAATACTCCTTAGGGAAAGAGAAGTAGCTGTTGCTTTCTGACCCTTGCGCTCCCCAGAAAAACAAACAAACAAAGCAGAAGACTGACGAAAGTCCTTAGTCGCCTGAAGATAAAACTTCAATGCACGCACAACATCTAGGTTGTGCAACAAACGCTCCTTAGGAGAAGGAGGATTAGGACAAAAAGCAGGAACCACAATCTCCTGATTAATAGTCTTGTTTGAAACAACCTTAGGTAAGAAACCTAATTTAGTACGTAGAACCACCTTATCAGAATGAAAAATAAGATAAGGAGAATCAAACTGCAGAGCCGAGAGTTATGAAACTCTCAGAGCAGAAGAAATAGCAACAAGAAAAAAAAAACTTCCAAGATAACATCTTAATATCTAGGGAATGCATAGGCTCAAACGGAGTCCGCTGTAAAACTCTAACAACAAGGTTAAGACTCCAGGGAGGAGTAACGGCTTAAACACAGGCCTGATCCTAACCAAGGCCTGACAAAAAAAGATTGCACATAAGGGGCATCCGCCAAACGCTTATGCAACAAAATAGACCACTCAGAAACTGACATTTCAGAGTACTAGCTGACAAACCCTTCTCCAGACCCTCCTGGAGAAAAGACAAAACCCTAGGAATCCTGACTCTACTCCAAGAGTAGCCTCTGGATTCACACCAATACAGATATTTATGCCATAACTTATAGTAAATCTTTCTTGTCACAGGCTTACGAGCCTGAATCATGGTCTCAATGACCGACTCTGAAAACCCACGCTTAGATAAAAATCAAGCGTTCAATCTCCAAGCAGTCAGCTTCAGAGAAACGAGATTTGGATGAAGTAGAAGGTCCTTCCTCAGAGGGAGTCTCCACGGAGGTAGAGACAACATTTCCACTAGATCTACATACCAGATCCTGCGAGGCCACGCCAGTGCTATGAGAATCACCGACACCCTCTCCTGCTTGATCCGAGCAATGACTCTTGGCAGGAGAGCGAACAGAGGAAATATGTATGCTAGACTGAAATTCCAAGGGACCGCCAGAGCATCTATCAAGAAAGCCTGTGGATCCCTTGACCTTGAGCCATACCTCAGAAGCTTGGCATTCTGCCGAGAAGCCATGAGATCCAGTTCTGGCTGCCCCCAATTGAGGATTAAACTGGAAAATACTTCCAGATGGAATTACCACTCCCCTGGATGAAAGGTCTGTCGGCTCAGAAAATCCACCTCCCACTTGTCCACTCCTGGGATGTGGATCGCAGAAAGGCAACAGTTGTGAGACTCCACCCACTGGATTATCCAGGCCACCTCGGTCATGGCCAAGGAACTCAGAGTTCCCCCCTGGTGGTTGATGTACGCCAACGATGTTATGTTGTCCAACTGAAACCTGATAAACCGGGCTAAGGCTAACTGAGGCCAAGCCAGTAGAGCATTGAAAATTGCTCTCAGTTCTAGAATGTTTATAGGGAGAACTGACTCTTCCCGAGTCCAAAGACCCCGAGTCTTCAATGACCCCCAAATTGCTCCCCAACCTAGAAGGCTGGCATCCGTGGTCACGATTACCCAGGAAGGTCTGCGAAAGCAAGTTCCCTGGGATAGGTGTTTGAGACAACCACCTCAGAAGAGAGTCCCTTGTCGCCTGATCCAGAACTATTTGCGGAGACAGATCCGCATAGTCCCTGTTCCATTGCCTTAACATGCATAAGGTCTAAGATGGAACCGAGCAAACGGAATGATGTCCATGGAAGCTACCATCAGAGCAATTACTTCCATACATAGAGCCACTGACGGCCGAGGAGAGAACTGAAGAACAAGACAAGAGCCAAAGATCTTTGTTTTTCTGACCTCTGTCAGAAATATCTTCATTAGTAGGGAGTCTATTATGGTCCCTAAAAACACTACTCTTGTGGCTGGAATCAGAGAACTCTTTCCCAAATTCACCTTCCAACCGTGGGAGCGAAGAAAAGACAATAAGATCTCCATATGAGAGTTTGCTTGTTGAAAAGACGGCGCCTGAACCAGAATGTCATCCCGATATGGCGTCACTGCAATGCCCCAAGACCGGATTACTGCCAACAGAGCTCCCAGGACCTTTAAAAAAATTCTGGGAGCTGTGGCAAGGCAGAATGGAAGAGCCACAAACTGAAAGTGGTTGTCTAGAAAAGCGAATCTCAGAAACTTGTGATGATCCCTGTGGATGGGAACATGAAGGTACACATCCTTTAGGTCTATGGTTGTCATGAACTGACCCTCTTGAACCAAGGGAAGAATGGAAAGCATAACTCTATTTTGAAGGACGGTACTCTGAGGAACTTGTTTAAACACTTTAGGTCTAAAATAAGTCTGAAAGCCCCCCTTTCTTGGGAACTACAAACAGATTTGAATAAAATCCAAGACCAGGGTTCCTGCGGAGGAACTGGAACTATCACTCCCAGGGCAAAAAGATCCTTGATACAATTAAAGAACGCCCCTCTCTTTATCTGGTCTACAGATAATCTTGAGAGAAGAAACCTGTTTCTGGGAGGAAAAGTCTTGAATTCTATCTTGTACCCCTGAGATACAATTTCCACGGCCCACAGGTCTGGGACATCTCGTATCCAAGCCTGAGCAAATTGAGAAAGCCTGCCCCCTACTAGATCCATTCCTGGATCGGGAGCCGACCCTTCATGCTGACTTGGAGTCAGCCGCAGGTTTCTTAGACTGTTTCCCATTGTTCCAAGACTGACCAGACTTCCAGGAAGACTTGGATAGTTCCTGCTTGGAAAAGGAAGTGGAGGGTTTACCTCTAAAGTTATGAAAGGAACGAAAATTACTTTGACGCCCTTTCTGCTTATTCTTCTTATCCTGAGGAAGAAAAGATCCCTTTCCTCCTGTGATATCTGAAATAATTTCAGCCAAACCAGGCCCAAACAAGGTCTTACCCTTGTAGGGAATAGCTAATATTTAGACTTAGAAGAAACATCCGCAGACCAGGATTTTAACCAAAGGGGTCCCAGTTTAATGACCTGTAAGGAATATCCGTAATAAAGGAATTGGCTAACTTAAGAGCCTTAATCCTGTCCTAGATCTCCTAAAGAGGAGTATCTGTCTGAATAGAATCAGACAAGGCATCAAACCAGTAAGCTGCAGCTCTGGTAACAGTAGTAATACACACCGCAGGCTGCCATTGAAGACCTTGGTGAACATACATTTCTTTAATAATGCCTCCAATTTTTATCCATTGGATCCTTAAAAGAACAACTATCCTCTATGGGAATAGTGGTCCTCTTAGCCAAAGTGGAAATAGCTCCTTCCACCTTAGGAACTGTTTGCCAGGACTGCTTAAGAGAGTCAGCTATAGGAAACATTTTCTTAAAAATAGGAGATGGAGAAAAAGGAATACTAGGTCTCTCCCACTTCCATACAATAATCTCAAAAGCACGGACTGGAACAGGAAATACCTCCACCGCAGAGGGAACATAAAAATACTTGTTCAGCTTATTAGACTTCTTAGGGTTAACAACGATAGTAGAATCAGAGTCATCCAAGGAAGCCAGATGAATAGGATTGGGAAGCTTGAGGAGACAGCTGCAGCACATCTGAAACAGGAGGCTCCTGAACAGCATCCGCCTTAGCTATTGATGGCTCAGGGTCAAAAAGTCTATTTCTATAAGCTTAACTTCTTTCAATACATGAAGAACAAAAAGGTACTGGGGGTTCCACCTGGGCATCAAAACATAAGCTACAGGTAACATCCTGCACAGCCTCTTGATCCATAATACAAAAAATAGAAAAATAGAAGCAAAATAAAAAATCTAACTTTTTTTTTTAAATATCTTTTAACAAAGGATATCATACAGAACAAACAAAAAACACGTTCTTAAATAAATGCCTTTAAATTTACCAAATCAAGAAAATATACCACAGGCAACATTCTACATACACCTCAGCAGAATTACTGAGGTGCCCTACCTGTCCTGCAACCCGCAGCAAACAGAGGAAAAAAACGATCCCGTTTACAATCCGGATTCCAGAGAAGCAAAAACAGCAAGAAGCCTTCTAAACAGCAGAGCCATCTGAAAAATTGCACCTCACTCTACAGGAAGTGAAGAAAAGCGCCAAAAAAACTCTGACATCAAATAATCAGAACCTCCCTAAAAGGGGCGGTCCTACAGCTGACAAAAAAAAAAAGCCTTTTTTTTCTTTTTTTAAAACAACTTTCTTGAAAACAGGCTTAAAAACAAACAACAAAACCCCCAATAAAAGTACATAATCCATTACTAAAAACGGACCCTCACTGAGCCATCAATAAAATAAATAACTTCTCACACTAACAGTGCCTGCAAAAACTGCCATAAAAAAACTGCACCCTAGCAGGAATAATACAAAACGTCCCCCTGCAGCGTTTCAGCTGAATAAGTGCCACATTTTTTCCAATAGAAAAATAAAACTGGCACTTACCTTAATATTTATCTGTCCGGCAGTAGGACAGCTCACATGGTTTGAGAGGATGCCATCCCTCACATGGACCTGTGGAAATACAGAAAGACTGAGTAAACTTACTCAGGCTGCCTAAATAGGGCAGCAAAATGTTTTGGGAAAACGCAATGAGGATTGTACCCCACAAGTTTCCAATTGCTTAAAGTGAAGGTCAATTTTGATGAATTAGTGCCCGGTTTTTAATAATACTATTTAAAAAAAGGGCACTTTAATTCATCAAAATTGACATTTCACTAGTTTTCTTCAAAAACTTACCTTTTAATCCTGGCACCCGCTCCAGCACTTCCTCCGCCCGTCGCAAACCGTCTTTGCGGGTCCAAAATAACGAATCCGGCTTCCTCCAATCACAGCGTTGCATCAAGCCAAGATTCCCCCGGGGGGAAGCCGTGATTGGAGGAAGCCGGATTTGTCATTTCTGACGTGTGCAGAGACTTCCGACGGCCGTGCGAATTGCTGGAGCGGCTGCCAGAATGAAAAGGTAAGGTTTTTGAAGAAAAAGAGTGAAATGTCAATTTTGATATGGATAATAGGATTATTAAAAACCGGGCACTAATTCATCAAAATTGGCCTTCACTTTAAAAGCCACCACTGCCCTACTGAAGAGACTGACATCAGCTAAGGCTAGACCCTTAGAAAGATCAGAGCAAACCATCTCTGCTTTTAAAATAAAAAAATCTTGATTATAGATCAGACACCAAAACTTCACCTCCTCCTTGCACCGCAGGCTAAGAGAATGATTGGGGATTATGGGTATACGTCTATAGCAGCTTTGTTGTAGTGCTCTTTGCCTCCTCCTGCTGGCCAGGAGTGATATTCCCACTAGTAAATGATGATTCTGTGGACTCACCATATCTTAGCAAAGAAAAAAAAAAACACAATAGCCAATCAGCATTAGCAGTGCTCAGGTTATATATTGCTTTGCAATGATCTTATGAGATTTCATAGTAATCTTCCTTAAACTTAATAGGAACATAACATGACTGCACATGCATCCTTCCCTTGCAAGCCCTGGACCAAGCATTCTAATTGGCTGTTTAAAGCCTCTTTACTGTGGGGTGTGAATACTTAGGACATTTTAAGGTAAAATATCTTCCTTTTTTACATAGAGTAGTTAGGTGATATTTTCTAGTCAGCTTTTTACAGCTATGCTGTTTCAACATTTGGGTATCATGTCCCTTTAAATTGAAGCTGGAATCCATTTGTGTGTTTGCTATCAGATGAGGATATTGCCAGTGACTGGAGCATACATGTATGCCAGCTTCTAATTTGTTCATCAGATGTATACTTACCTGGAGTGGCACAAAATCACGTTAACTATGTATTTAATACATTTGAAAAGGTTAAATACCCATTAAAAGAAAGAAATTTGTTTAAAAATAAACTTCAGTAACAAAATAGGACATTTAAAATGTTCTATACCATATTTCCCTTTGATTCTTTAAGGTTATGATAGAGAGCAAACATTACAAACACTAAACGTTCTTCAAAGATAAAAGCATACACAGAATAATACGTTACCCCAGATCATGAATACACATAATAATATGTTACCCCAGATCATGCATACACAGAATAATACGTTACCCCAGATCATGCATACACAGAATAATACGTTACCCCAGATCATGTATACACAGAATAATACGTTACCCCAGATCATGTATACACAGAATAATGTTGCCCCAGATCATGCATACACAGAACAATACGTTACCCCAAATCATGTTTTTAAATAGCGCTGTGTGAGCAAGTGCTATGACATAAACAAGAAATTTATTCCTGTGACCAAGTCCTCTGTGGTAAAACATAGCTTTGATTTTTAAAAAGGTGTAAAAAGTAAATTCAGACAATTTGGAGATGTCAAAATAGTAGTATGTACTCGATGCGGTTACCTCCGACCACCAATTTGCGTCCCCAGACGCGTTTTGCCATAGCTTTATCGATGTCACCATGGTGACACAAATTGGGGGTCGGAGGTAACAGCATCGAGTACATAGTACTATTTTGGCATCTCCAAGGTCTGTGGATCTACTTTTACACCTTTTACAAATCAAAGCTATGTTTTACCACTGAGGACTTGGTCACAGGAATCATTTTTTTGTATATATGTCATAGCATTTGCTCACACAGCGCTATTAAAGCCTTAATGGCCATATTTAAAAACTCTGCCTCCTAGACAAAAAGGAAATTTATGTTTACCGATAAACTGATTTCTTCTACGATACGACGAGTCCACGGATTCATCCTTACTTGTGGGATATTATCCTCCTGCTAACAGGAAGTGGCAAAGAGCACCACAGCAGAGCTGTCTATATAGCTCCTCCCTTGACTCCACCCCCCAGTCATTCGACCAAAGGTATAGGAAGAAAAAGGAGAAACTAAAAGTTGCGGAGGTGACTGAAGTTTGGAACACAAAAATATAATCTGTCTAAATTGACAGGGAGGGCCGTGGACTCGTCGTATCGTAGAAGAAATCAATTTATCAGGTAAGCATAAATTTCCTTTTCTTCTACTAGATACGACGAGTGCACGGATTCATCCTTACTTGTGGGATACAATACCAAAGCTACAGGACACGGATGAACGGGAGGGACAAGACAGATACCTAAACAGAAGGCACCACTGCTTGAAGAACTTTTCTCCCAAAAAAAGCCTCAGAAGAAGCAAAAGTATCAAATTTGTAAAATTTTGAAAAAGTATGAAGGGAAGACCAAGTCGCAGCCTTACAAATCTGTTCAACAGAAGCATAGTTTTTAAAAGCCCATGTGGAAGCCACCGCTCTAGTAGAATGAGCTGTAATTTTTTCAGGAGGCTGCTGTCCAGCAATCTCGTATGCCAAACGGATGATGCTTTTCAGCCAAAAAGAAAGAGAGGTAGCCGTAGCTTTTTGACCCCTATGCTTTCCAGAATAAACAACAAATAGGGAAGATGTTTGACGGAAATCCTTGGTCGCTTGTAAGTAAAACTTCAAGGCACGAACCACGTCCAAGTGATGTAACAGACACTCCTTCTTAGAAGAAGGATTAGGACATAGAGAAGGAACAACAATTTCCTGATTAATATTCTTATTTGAAACAACCTTAGGAAGAAAACCAGGTTTAGTGCGCAAAACCACCTTATCAGAATGGAAGATAAGATAAGGCGAGTCGCATTGTAACGCAGAAAGCTAGGAAACTCTTCGGGCAGAAGAGATAGCAACTAAAAACAAAACTTTCCAAGATAGAAGCTTAATATCTATGGAATGCATGGGTTCAAACGGAACCCCTTGAAGCACATTTAGAACTAAATTCAAACTCCATGGAGGAGCAACAGGTTTAAACACACGCTTGATTCTAACTAAAGCCTGACAAAATGACTGAACGTCTGGGACATCTGCCAGACGCTTATGTAGTAAGATTGACAAAGCAGAAATCTGTCCCTTTAAGGAACTAGCTGATAAGCCCTTCTCCAATCCTTCTCGGAGAGAGGACAAAATCCTAGGAATCCTGATCTTACTCCATGAGTAGCCCTTGGATTCGCACCAATAAAGATATTTACGCCATATCTTATGGTAAATTTTCCTAGCGACAGGCTTTCGAGCCTGAATCAAGGTATCAATGACCGACTCAGAGAATCCCCGCTTAGATAAAATCAAGCGTTCAATCTCCAGGCAGTCAGTTGCAGAGAAATTAGATTTGGATGTTGGAACGGACCTTGAATGAGAAGGTCCTGTCTCAGTGGCAGTTTCCACGGTGGCAGAGATGACATTTCCACCAGATCTGCGTACCAAGTCCTGCGTGGCCACGCAGGCGCTATCAAGATTACCGAATCCCTCTCCTGTTTGATTCTGGCAATCAGATGAGGTAAGAGAGGAAAAGGAGGAAACACATAAGCCAGGTTGAACGACCAAGGTACTGCTAGAGTATCTATCAGTACTGCTTGAGGATCCCTTGATCTGGACCCGTAACAAGGAAGTTTGGCATTCTGACGAGATGCCATCAACTCCCACTCCCCCAGATGAAGAGTCTGACAACTTAGAAAATCCGCTTCCCAGTTCTCTACTCCTGGAATATAGATTGCTGATAAATGGCAAGAGTGAGTCTCTGCCCATCGAATTATCTTGGAAACCTCTGTCATCGCTAGAGAACTCTTTGTTCCCCCTTGATGATTGATATATGCCACAGTCGTGATATTGTCCGACTGCAATCTTATGAATTTGGCCGAGGCCAGCTGAGGCCACGCTTGAAGCGCGTTGAATATTGCTCTCAGCTCCAGAATATTTATTGGTAGTAGGGACTCCTCCTGAGTCCAAACACCCTGAGCCTTCAGGGAATTCCAGACTGCACCCCAGCCCAAGAGGCTGGCGTCCATCGTTACTATGACCCATGCTGGCCTGCGGAAGCACATTCCTTGGGACAGATGATCCTGTGACAACCACCAATGAAGAGAGTCTCTGGTCTCTAGATCCAGATTTATTTGAGGAGATAAATCCGCATAATCCCCATTCCACTGTCTGAGCATGCACAGCTGCAGTGGTCTGAGATGTAAGTGAGCAAACGGAACGATGTCCATTGCCGCTACCATTAATCCAATGACCTCCATACACTGCGACACTGATGGCCGAGGAATGGACTGAAGTGCTCGGCAAGTAGTTAGGATTTTTTACTTTCTGACCTCCGAAAAACGGTACTGCGCCTTTAAGAGAAAAAAAGCGTACAAATTTTTCCAAAACTGCTCTAAAATGTCATAATTATCCCAATTTTAGTATATATGTGTCTTATCTTACGAGCTAGGATTGCACCACAAGAAAAGTTATGCTTAACCCTTAATGGGCAAAAACGTTAAACGTTATGATTAACCAATCAACCCCCTGCAACTCGCCACAGCTCTGCTGTGGCGCCTACCTGCCCACAGGGATCTGTGAAAAACACTAACCCTTTGATTAGGCGAAATCTTTCCTTTGAGGCCCACCGGAGCTGGAGCTTGCTGCTTGCATGGGGAATTAAACTGCGCATCTGAGGCGCGAAATTAGGCCCCGCCCATCTACATCGATGTCTCTCTGCCTTGTAAAAAAGCGCTCTAAAGCGGTCTAGAACCTAGCCATGTGGGTTTCTATATACCCAGGTCTTAAGAAAGCCATGTGAACCCTCCAGTGCCATCAAAGTAAAAAAGTTTGCTTTACACAAAAAACGTTAATTGCCTTCCAAACATAAAATCGTTTTGCTTCCAACAAACATTATGTCATCAGTGTCAACCATTTTTTCAGCCCAACATACAGGTCCCAGTAATACCCTTCTACTTGATGTAGGATTACTGCTTACCCCTTCCCATATGGGAATACTGTCAGCCAGTTCTGAAATAACACAGTCTCTCCAGAAAAAAATGACTGAACTTACCTCAATGCTAGTAGCATGAAAAATGTTCCTCACACTGAAGTTTCTTAACTTTAAGTACTCTTCAGCCATTCTGTGGGAACTACTCTGGATCTTAGTGACAACTGCTAAGATCATCAGTCTCCAGGCAGAAATCTTCATCCATCTGCTGCCTGGGAATAAATAGCACTCACCGGTACCATTTAAAATAAAAAAGTATTGCTTGAAGAAAATAAAAACTATCATATTTATCACCTCTTTCACTTTACCCTTCCTATTACTTAGTATAGGCAAAGAGAATGACTGGGGGGTGGAGTCAAGGGAGGAGCTATATAGACAGCTCTGCTGTGGTGCTCTTTGCCACTTCCTGTTAGCAGGAGGATAATATCCCACAAGTAAGGATGAATCCGTGGACTCGTCATATCTAGTAGAACAAATTTGTATATTTTGAAAGAGAACACTGGGTACAGAGAGCTGCATCAGGTGTATTCTTTGGTTCTCTTTCTGTATCTGTGCACTGGGTTTAGCACTGGAAGGTTTTATAAAGCAGCTGATGAAGGGAGTAACCACAAACTGCAAAAAAATGTTACCCCAGATCATGCATACACAAAATACATTACCCCAGATCATGCATACACAAAATAATACGTTACCCCAGAACATGTATACACAGAATAATACGTTAGCCCAGATCATGTATACACAGAATAATATGTTACTCCAGATCATGTATACACAGAATAATACGTTACCCCAGATCATGCATACACAAAATATGTTACCCCAGATCATGCATACACAAAATAATAAGTTACCCCAGATCATGCATACACAAAATAATACGTTACCCCAGATCATGTATACACAGAATAATATGTTACTCCAGATCATGTATACACAGAATAATATGTTACGCCCGATAATGTATACACAAAATAATATGTTACCCCAGATCATGCATACACAGAATAGCACGTTACCCCAGATCATGTATACACAGAATAATATGTTACGCCCGATCATGTATACACAAAATAATACGTTACCCCAGATCATGCATACACAAAGTAATACCTTACTCCAGATCATGTATACACAGAATAACACGTTACCCCAGATCATGTATACACATAATAATACCTTACTCCAGATTGTGTATACACAGAATAATACGTTACCCCAGATCATGCATACACAAAATAATACGTTATTCCAGATCATGTATACACAAAATAATGTTACCCAAGATCATGTATACACAAAATAATGTTACCCAAGATCATGCATACACAAAATAATGTTACCCAAGATCATGCATACACAAAATAATATGCTACCCCAGATCATCTGATTAGACATCTTCTGTAAACCAATGAGCTCAATGCATGTACAGTGGGGCAAAAAAGTATTTAATCAGCCACCAATTGTGCAAGTTCTCCCACTTAAGAAGATGAGAGAGGCCTGTAATTTTCATCATAGGTATACCTCAACTATGAGAGACAAAATGTGGAAACAAATCCAGACAGACAATCACATTGTCTGATTTGGAAAGAATTTATTTGCATATTATGGTGGAAAATAAGTATTTGGTCACCTACAAATAAGCAAGATTTCTGGCTCTCACAGACCTGTATCTTCTTCTTTAAGAGGCTCCTCGGTCCTCCACTCATTACCTGTATTAATGGCACCTGTTTGAACTTGTTATCAGTATAAAAGACATCTATCCACAACCTCAAACAGTCACACTCCAAACTCCACAATGGTGAAGACCAAAGAGCTGTCGAAGGACACCAGAAACAAAATTGTAGACCTGCACCAGGCTGGGAAGACTGAATCTGCAATAGGCAAGCAGCTTGGTGTGAAGAAATCAACTGTGGGAGCAATAATTAGAAAATGGAAGACATACAAGACCACTGATAATCTCCCTCGATCTGGGGCTCCACGCAAGATCTCACCCCATGGGGTCAAAATGATCACAAGAACGGTGAGCAAACATCCCATAACCACACGGGGAGACCTAGTGAATGACCTGCAGAGAGCTGGGACCAACGTAACAAAGGCTACCATCAGTAACACACTACGCCGCCAGGGACTCAGATCCTGCAGTGCCAGACGTGTCCCCCTGCTTAAGCCAGTACATGTCCGGGCCCGTCTGAAGTATGCTAGAGAGCATTTGGATGATCCAGAAGCGGATTGGGAGAATGTCATATGGTCAGATGAAACCAAAGTAGAACTGTTTGGTAGAAACACAACTCGTGTTTGGAGGAGAGAGAATGCTGAGTTGCAACCAAAGAACACCATACCTATTGTGAAGCATGGGGGTGACAACATCATGCTTTGGGGGCATTTCTCTGCAAAGGGAACAGGACGACTGATCCGTGTACATGAAAGAAAGAATGGGGCCATGTATTGTGAGATTTTGAGTGCAAACCTCTTTCCATCAGCAAGGGCATTGAAGATGAAACATGGCTGGGTCTTTCAGCATGACAATGATCCCAAACACACCACCCGGGCAATGAAGGAGTGGCTTCGTAAGAAGCATTTCAAGGTCCTGGAGTGGGCTAGCCAGTCTCCAGATCTCAACCCCATAGAAAACCTTTGGAGGGAGTTGAAAGTCTGTGTTGCCCAGCGACAGCCCCAAAACATGACTGCTCTAGAGGAGATCTGCATGCAGGAATGGGCCAACATACCAGCAACAGTGTGTGACAACCTTGTGAAAACTTACAGAAAACGTTTGACCTCTGTCATTGCCAATAAAGGATATATAACAAAGTATTGAGATGAACTTTTTATATTGACCAACTACTTATTTTCCACCATAATATGAAAATAAATTCTTTCCAAATCAGACAATGTGATTGTCTGGATTTGTTTCCACATTTTGTCTCTCATAGTTGAGGTATACCTATGATGAAAATTACAGGCGTCTCATCTTCTTAAGTGGAAGAACTTGCACAATTGGTGGCTGACTAAATACTTTTTTGCCCCACTGTATGCATTGTTTTTTAATGTTATTGTATGGTTTGCATTACACTAATATAGTTCTTCCTTACATGAATATAAGTAACACTGTAGTGATGCATGCCACTTAGTGCAACACAACATTAAAGGGACATTATACATGTTTTCTTTGCATAAATGTTTTGTAGATGATCTATTTATATAGCCCATAAAGGTTTTTTTTAGTTTTTTTTTAAATGTATAGTTTTTCTTATTTTTAAATAACATTGCTCTGATTTTCAGACTCTTAACCAAGTCCCAAAGTTTTATGAAAATACCGTCAGCTACCTTCTCCAGCTTGCTCCTGTTTGTGTAAAGGGTCTTTTCATATGCAAAAGAAGGGGGAGGGGGAGTGTCTTATTTCCCACCTGCAGTGGGATTTCCGACTATCTTTTCAACAGAGCTAAACAGAGCTTTTAAGCAAGTTTTTAAACAGTTTTATACTGGATTTTTATATCCGTATCTGTGCATCTTATTCTTTATAGTAGTGTCTATTACATGCAGTTATATGAAAATGAGTGTATACTGTCCCTTTAATACCCTAGCTGAAATGTATAGCATGTTTGTAAATGGCATATTTTATAGCTATCCCTTCACAAATAATTGTCTCTGTCTTGCCATTTGGGATCTTTTAGATTATCCTCTGTAGTGCTCCTCTTTTTTACCCACGTTGTAATACCGGATACATAGCAATGCTTTGAACTTACTGCAGTTTAATAAGTGTTTGTCGATAAATATCCACCTTATAATTTAACAAGTGTTATAAAAAAAACTCTGTAATTTAGTAATTGTGTCTTTGCCAGATATAATTCTGTTAGGGTGGAAAAGGTATAATTTGACTGATAATTGTACCAGTTTTACAGGTCTTCAGATGATGTAATAAAATGAAAGTCAATCTAGTCCAGTCCTTTCACTCCTGATGCTGCTGTTATTATATACATCACACACAAATACACTCTCTTGGCTGTGAATGACAATGCTGGTCTAAATGTATATTATGTATAGAAACTGAAGCATGATTACAAATGTCTAGAGCTATTGCTTATGTTATGGAATATAAATTAGCAGTGGGTGTTCAGCCTTTTCACGTGAGACGCCAGTGCGCCACACTGGACATCTGCCTTTGTTTTGGCTGCACATCTCTTTCAGAGCACATTTGCTGCTGTTATAACATCAAAGTACTGACAACCTTCTCACTTGTTCAAGTACAAAATATTCAGCTGAGAGACGTGGGGGGCAGATAAAATCCACTAGAGAGCTGCACTATAACCCTGAGTCTTTAGGTTGGACAAGGCTTCTATAACAGTTTAGAGGTCTTTTTTTACTTCAAAATTCCTTTAGGTGATTGAATCTTAATCCTTTTTTTTTTTTTTTGCTCTTTCATATCGAATTTCCTTGTGTCCAGGTCTCTAATTTAACCCCTTCACTACTGGGATTTTTGTTAGCATTTTTGCCATCACTCAATTTAAAGAGAAATAGAGCAAATAGAGAAATAGAGCTTTTGTTGTTGTTTGTTTATGAAAACTATACATATTTTTAAAGTAGACAACCTATTTTGGTATATTTGATGCCACTATTTAGCTGCCAAATACAATCATATTAAAAAACAATTGTTAACTTTTTTGCAAACTTTGGGTTTCTCAATTAAATTATTCACACAAAACTACTGCAATCATAAGACAGACTGTTGTAAAAGCTTCTCTGGGCTTCCCTTGGTTCACATACAGAAAACATGCATGGATTTGCCATTGTTTTTTTTGGCAATTAGAAACCTGCGGCACCAAACTTTTGAAATACTTGGCATTGAAGGGGTTAATCAGTTAGCATGTAAGATAAATTTTTGCTGCAGTGTAGGGATTACCCTCCCATCACCTCTGCCATACCTGGTCCCTCCCAAACAGCTCTCTTCCCCCCCCCCCCCCCACCACCACCACCACTGGTAACCGCCATCTTAGGTACTGGCAGACAAGACTGCTACTATACAATTTAGGGCTTTAATTAATTTTTTTTTTTTTAAACAAATACTCTCCCCCGCCCTCTGTCCACCCCATGTTTGTTACTGGTATCCTGCCAGCCACTTGGCACCAAGGAATGTTTGTTACAAAGTCGCAATGGACAAATTGAAATGGAATAACTGCACTTTATTTTTAGCTATTTATTATTATTATTATGCACTTTATAATATTATTACAAAGTCGCAATGGACAAATTGAAATGGAATAACTGCACTTTATTTTTAGCTATTTATTATTATTATTATTATTATTATTATTATTATTATGCACTTTATTTTTAGCTATTTACAGTTATCTATACCTATTCATTTATATATAATTATAACTATACATGCATATCTATATCTATACTTATCTATATATGTATGCAGCTGTGTGTGATGTTGAGCACCCAGAGCTGTGAGTTTGGCCAATGGCATGGGGTGTGTACCCACTATTGGTTGGGAGTGCAATCCATTTATGCATTTTGTATGTGTCTAGGTATATTACATAGGCCTGTGTCACTTTAGTTTGTATCTCAGCTTGCTTGGCTGGAAGCTAGCATATGTGGCTGTAGGTTAGGGACCTAGCGTCAGGATGAGACATTGATGCGGTTCTGGGCCAATCGGTGTTTAATCTAGCTGTGTGCATACAAGTGAGTGCTGGACTTTCTATGTGTTGTCTTTATATTTTTACATACATTTTCCTATGGGGTTTGCACCCAAGCTTGTCCGTTAACTGCACAGTCACCGAAAGCAAATAGAGTTGTGCGCAAGTGACGGTAAACACCCAAGGCTGTGAGTTTCACCAGCGGCACGGTACCCACTCCAGTTGTAGAGTGCAGATATAGATAAGGGAGAAGGTTGTTCCCCAAAACATTACTAATAAATACACAGATGAAGAGTGAGTGCTGGGTCCATTGTATTTATTTGAAATAATATCCACTCAAGCACCCTCAAGTTGTTTGGAATGGAGTGAGAGTGCAATTAACTGAATCTATATCTATCAATTATTGTTATCATATATTTTATTTTACACAGAAGAATGAAAGACTGTCTGCATCTACTAGGGGCTGGGCTGTATCTACCTGCACCAAAAAGTTCTAACAGGTAATTCATTGTACTAATAATAATACTGTAGGTACAACATATCAAATGGATTGATCCCAAAGACAACCACTAATGTATGTGCCCTGGAGTATACACACAACTGTAAAAGCAGATTCACAGCTTCTGTATGCTGTAGGCACATACTCCTGGGTTTGCTAAGAAGACAGAAGTTTCAGAGACACCAAGTTAACAGTGGGGACATTATTCTGCCTAAAAAAAAATCTCTAAAGCAGGAACGCTCAGAGGCAAAGTGCAAACTCTCTTCTAGAGCTAAGAAGACGGCTGTTGTTTACTGAAGTGCTCCAAGAAAAATAACAAAAGGGAATCTGGTTAGGAAGCTCATCTGTATATGTTCCCCTGTGTGAAGAAGCAGGACAGAGCTCTAACGGACAAAACATTCAAAGGCAACTCACACTGACCATTTGACACAGTGTCAGATGCTGCCATTCACAGCTGTTCTATAAGTTACTGTTAAAGGGACACTGTAAGCAAAAACTTGATCACAACTGTTGACAAATTTATACTTTAAAACTAGGAGCCAGCAAGTATAATGAGACCCAGCCACTAATTGTATTAATGGTCAGGGATAAAAGCTGTATCTATTGCACACACAACATTAAAATATAACTTTTATTTGCATGAAGCAATTGAAACTAGCAGAGGATGCAGCTGATACTGCAGTATATATGATCACTACATGATGTGCCTATCAGCCAATGAGGGTTAATCAGGAAGTACCAACTTTTACTACTGTAGTAGTTTGTATTTAATTTCTTGTTTTTGCTCTTTCATAGGGATGACAGAACATTTTTGAGCACAGTGTTACTTTAATAGGACTTCTACATGGTAACTAATGCTGCAAATTGCTTACTAGGCAAGGGCAGGGTTTTCCCAAAATGACCCACAAGGTTAATCAGTATACAGTTCAAAAATAACAAATAAAATTCCCTTACATAAGACAAACATGTTACTTTGCTCCTACACTGAGTTGATTTTCACCCATGAAACATGCCACTAATATTAGGCCACTTTGTTCCTGCCAACCCTATAAACCCATTATACATGCCACAGTCATTAGGTTAGTTTCCTCCTTCATTGACACAATGATTAGTATACTATGATGAAGAACTGAAGTCAGTGCCCTGAAGGTATAAGTGCTTTGTGGAGAGATGCTAATCTGAATGGCAGACAAGAGACAATCTTTCTGGCCTCTAAATTCAGAGGATCCAAAGACAAGATAAGGGGCATGTAAAGTCCTGTCTGAACACGGGGGAAGACAAGAGGGCCAAAGGGATTAAATGATTATAAATATCTCCTATAAATCAGCTCCCTATATGATGTGTGTATGTGATCGCCTCGAACAATCTGCCCACATACATTTCGATAGGATCCCTTGTGACATACATTTAGACTAAAAATGATGTATATACACACACACACATTATTAATCTATTTAAATTATGCAATCAAATTCAAATCTATATATTTGTAACTGTATTTCTAATGCTTTCTTTAACCCCTTAATGACCGGACCATTTTTCAATTTTCTTACCCTTAATGACAATGGCTATTTTTACATTTCTGCAGTGTTTGTGTTTAGCTGTAATTTTCCTCTTGCTCATTTACTGCACCCACACATATTATATACCGTTTTTCTCGCCATTAAATGGACTTTCTAAAGATACCATTATTTTCATCATATCTTATAATTTACTATAAAAAAAATATATAAAATATGAGGAAAAAATTGAAAAAAAAACACTTTTTCTAACTTTGACCCCCAAAATCTGTTACACATCTACAACCACCAAAAAACACTCATGCTAAATAGTTTCTAAATTTTGTCCTGAATTTAGAAATACCCAATGTTTACATGTTCTTTTTTTTTTTTTGCAAGTTATAGGGCAATAAATACAAGTAGCACTTTGCTATTTCCAAACCACTTTTTTTCAAAATTAGCAATAGTTACATTGGGACACTGATCTATCAGTAATCCCTGAATATCCCTTGACATGTATATATTTTTTTTAGTAGAGATCCCAAAGTATTGATCTAGGCCCATTTTGGTATATTTCATGCCACCATTTCACTGCCAAATGCGATCAAATAAAAAAAATTGTTGACTTTTTCACAAATTTTTTCACAAACTTTAGGTTTCTCGCTGAATTTATTTACAAACAACTTATGCAATTATGGCATACATGGTTGTAAATACCTTTCTGGGATCCCCTTTGTTCAGAAATAGCAGACATATATGGCTTTGGCGTTGCTTTTTGGTAATTAGAAAGCCACTAAATGCTGCTGCACACCACGTGTGTATTATGCCCAGCAGTGAAGGGGTTAATTAGGGAGCTTGTAGGGAGCTTTTAGGTTTAATTTTAGTGTAGTGTAGTAGACAACCCAAATTATTGATCTAGGCCCATTTTGGTATATTTCATGCCACCATTTCACCGCCAAATACGATCAAATAAAAAAAAGACTGTTAAATTTATCACAATTTTAGATTTCTCACTGAAATTATTTACAAACAGCTTGTGCAATTATGGCACAAATGGTTGTAAATACTTCTCTAGGATCCCCTTTGTTCAGAAATAGCAGACATATATGGCTTTGGCGTTGCTTTTTGGTAATAATAAGGCCGTTAAATGCTGCTGCGCAGCACACTTGTAATATGCCCAGCAGTTAGGGGTTAATTAGGTAGCTTGTAGGGTTAATTTTTAGCTCTATTGTAGAGATCAGCCTCCCACCTGACACATCCCATCCCCTGATCCCCCCTGACCCCCCTCAAACAGCTCTCTTCCCTCCCCCACCTCACAATTGTCACCGCCATCTTAAGTACTGGCAGAAAGTCTGCCAGTACTGAAATAAAAAGCTTTTTTTTTTTTTTTTTTTTAATACTGTCTGCAGTGATGGATCCCCCCTTACCCCACAACCTCCCTGATCCCCCCATACATTTCTCTAACACTCCCCTGGACCCCCTCTACATATATGCCTCCATCTTGGGTACTGGCAGCTGTCTGCCAGTACCCAATTTGCCCCCCAAATTTGTTTTTTTTTTTTACTTTTTTATGTAAAGCATTTGTTTTCTGTAGTGTAGCTGGCCCCCCTCAACAATCTACATCCCTCCCCCTCCCAGATCCCTTACTAAAATACAGAGATCAGCAGAGATATATATATATATATATATCTGTATTGGGTTGTTGTTTTTTATGCACATTTTGCGCGCGCGTGCACACGCCGCCCCCCGCCCCCCCCCGGCCGCACCAGCCCACAATCGCCGACAAGATCGGTAAGAGAGGCAACATATTAGAACGGCAAACAGTGCCGATGGAAGCTTCTCCCACCCACCAACGTGAACAAATGTTTAGCCATCAATGGCCGATGCAGAGAGGGCCACAGAGTGGCCCTTTCTGCATCGGTGGGTAATATAGGGGATTGCAGTGATGTCTCAATATTGAGACATCACTACAATCCCTTGTAAGCAGCTGGAAGCGATCATGATCGCTCCCAGCACTTCAAAAGGCAGAGGACGTACCAGGTACGTCAATTGTCACTAAGGGGAGTTTTTCCTATGACGTACCTGGTACGTCCTCTGTCATTAAGGGGTTAAATGTAATATTCGAATTATGTAATATTCGAAATATAAACAAATTGATACATTTTAGATACAAATATATCAATTTACTAAATTCCTTACCACATGAACTATTGAACTTCTGAATAGTATTTATTAAATTGAATGTCACATTCGAAATTTCAAATGTGGATATTAGATTTCATTATGAACTTTCGAAATCGAAAGTAACATTCTATTATCGAATTTTAATGGATTTTCTTTTTTATTATCATTAGAATTACACTTTCAGCACATTTGCCCATCTGTAGCAGTGACCTGCACCACAAACGTTAAAACAAACAAAAAAAAAAGTATTTTCCCCCATTATGATAAAAAACATAATTTATGCTTACCTGATAAATTCCTTTCTTCTGTTGTGTGATCAGTCCACGGGTCATCATTACTTCTGGGATATAACTCCTCCCCAACAGGAAATGCAAGAGGATTCACCCAGCAGAGCTGCATATAGCTCCTCCCCTCTACGTCAGTCCCAGTCATTCGACCAAGAATCAACGAGAAAGGAGTAACCAAGGGTGAAGTGGTGACTGGAGTATAATTTAAAAGATATCTACCTGCCTTAAAACAGGGCGGGCCGTGGACTGATCACACAACAGAAGAAAGGAATTTATCAGGTAAGCATAAATTATGTTTTCTTCTGTTATGTGTGATCAGTCCACGGGTCATCATTACTTCTGGGATACCAATACCAAAGCAAAAGTACACGGATGACGGGAGGGATAGGCAGGCTCATTATATAGAAGGAACCACTGCCTGAAGAACCTTTCTCCCAAAAATAGCCTCCGAAGAAGCAAAAGTGTCAAATTTGTAAAATTTGGAAAAAGTATGAAGCGAAGACCAAGTTGCAGCCTTGCAAATCTGTTCAACAGAGGCCTCATTCTTAAAGGCCCAAGTGGAAGCCACAGCTCTAGTGGAGTGAGCTGTAATTCTTTCAGGAGGCTGCTGTCCAGCAGTCTCATAGGCTAAACGTATTATGCTACGAAGCCAAAAAGAGAGAGAGGTAGCAGAAGCTTTTTGACCTCTCCTCTGTCCAGAGTAAACGACAAACAAGGAAGAAGTTTGGCGAAAATCTTTAGTTGCCTGCAAGTAGAACTTGAGGGCACGAACTACATCCAGATTGTGTAGAAGACGTTCCTTCTTTGAAGAAGGATTTGGACACAAGGATGGTACAACAATCTCTTGATTGATGTTCCTGTTAGTGACTACCTTAGGTAAGAACCCAGGTTTAGTACGCAAAACTACCTTGTCTGAGTGAAAAATCAGATAAGGGGAATCACAATGTAAGGCTGATAACTCAGAGACTCTTCGAGCCGAGGAAATAGCCATTAAAAACAGAACTTTCCAAGATAACATCTTTATATCAATGGAATGAAGGGGTTCAAACGGAACACCCTGTAAAACGTTAAGAACTAAGTTTAAACTCCATGGTGGAGCAACAGCTTTAAATACAGGCTTGATCCTAGCTAAAGCCTGACAAAAGGACTGGACATCTGGATTTTCTGACAGACGTCTGTGTAACAAGATGGACAGAGCTGAAATCTGTCCCTTTAATGAACTAGCTGATAAACCCTTTTCTAAACCTTCTTGTAGAAAAGACAATATCCTAGCGATCCTAACCTTACTCCAGGAGTAACCTTTGGATTCGCACCAGTATAGGTATTTCCGCCATATTTTATGGTAAATCCTTCTGGTAACAGGCTTCCTAGCCTGAATCAGGGTATCAATAACCGACTCAGAAAAACCACGTTTTGATAAAATCAAGCGTTCAATTTCCAAGCAGTCAGCTTCAGAGAAGTTAGATTTTGATGTTTGAATGGACCCTGTATCAGAAGGTCCTGTCTTAGAGGTAGAGACCAAGGCGGACAGGATGACATGTCCACCAGATCTGCATACCAAGTCCTGCGTGGCCATGCAGGTGCTATTAGAATTACTGATGCTCTCTCCTGTTTGATTTTGGCAATCAATCGAGGAAGCAGCGGGAAGGGTGGAAACACATAAGCCATCCTGAAGTTCCAAGGTGCTGTCAAAGCATCTATCAGAACTGCTCCCGGATCCCTGGATCTGGACCCGTAGCGAGGAAGTTTGGCGTTCTGGCGAGACGCCATGAGATCTATCTCTGGTTTGCCCCAACGTCGAAGTATTTGGGCAAAGATCTCCGGATGAAGTTCCCACTCCCCCGGATGAAAAGTCTGGCGACTCAAGAAATCCGCCTCCCAGTTCTCCACTCCCGGGATGTGGATTGCTGACAGGTGGCAAGAGTGAGACTCTGCCCAGCGAATTATCTTTGATACTTCCATCATTGCTAGGGAGCTTCTTGTCCCTCCCTGATGGTTGATGTAAGCTACAGTCGTGATGTTGTCCGACTGAAACCTGATGAACCCCCGAGTTGTTAACTGGGGCCAAGCCAGAAGGGCATTGAGAACTGCTCTCAATTCCAGAATGTTTATTGGAAGGAGACTCTCCTCCTGATTCCATAGTCCCTGAGCCTTCAGAGAATTCCAGACAGCGCCCCAACCTAGTAGGCTGGCGTCTGTTGTTACAATTGTCCAGTCTGGCCTGCTGAATGGCATCCCCCTGGACAGGTGTGGCCGATGAAGCCACCATAGAAGAGAATTTCTGGTCTCTTGATTCAGATTCAGAGTAGGGGACAAATCTGAGTAATCCCCATTCCACTGACTTAGCATGCATAATTGCAGCGGTCTGAGGTGTAGGCGTGCAAAAGGTACTATGTCCATTGCCGCTACCATTAAGCCGATCACCTCCATGCATTGAGCTACTGACGGGTGTTGAATGGAATGAAGGACGCGGCATGCATTTTGAAGCTTTGTTAACCTGTCTTCTGTCAGGTAAATCTTCATTTCTACAGAATCTATAAGAGTCCCCAAGAATGGAACTCTTGTGAGAGGAAAAAGAGAACTCTTCTTTTCGTTCACCTTCCATCCATGCGACCTTAGAAATGCCAGAACTAACTCTGTATGAGACTTGGCAGTTTGAAAGCTTGAAGCTTGTATTAGAATGTCGTCTAGGTACGGAGCTACCGAAATCCCTCGCGGTCTTAGTACCGCTAGAAGGGCACCCAGAACCTTTGTGAAGATTCTTGGAGCCGTAGCCAGTCCGAATGGAAGAGCTACAAACTGGTAGTGCCTGTCTAAGAAGGCAAACCTTAGGTACCGGTGATGATCTTTGTGGATCGGTATGTGAAGGTAAGCATCCTTTAAATCCACTGTGGTCATGTACTGACCCTCTTGGATCATGGGTAAGATTGTCCGAATAGTTTCCATTTTGAACGATGGAACTCTTAGGAATTTGTTTAGAATCTTTAAATCTAAGATTGGCCTGAAAGTTCCCTCTTTTTTGGGAACCACAAACAGGTTTGAGTAGAACCCTTGTCCTTGTTCCGATCGTGGAACCGGATGGATCACTCCCATTAATAACAGATCTTGTACGCAGCGTAGAAACGCTTCTTTCTTTATCTGGTTTGTTGACAACCTTGACAGATGAAATCTCCCTCTTGGGGGAGATAATTTGAAGTCTAGAAGGTATCCCTGAGATATGATCTCTAGAGCCCAGGGATCCTGAACATCTCTTGCCCAGGCCTGGGCAAAGAGAGAGAGTCTGCCCCCCACTAGATCCGGTCCCGGATCGGGGGCTCTCGGTTCATGCTGTCTTTGGGGCAGCAGCAGGTTTCCTGGCCTGCTTGCTCTTGTTCCAGGACTGGTTAGGCTTCCAGCCTTGCCTGTAACGAGCAACAGCTCCTTCCTGTTTTGGTGCAGTGGAGGTTGATGCTGCTCCTGTTTTGAAATTCCGAAAGGGACGAAAATTAGACTGTCTAGCCTTAGCTTTGGCTTTGTCTTGAGGTAGGGCGTGGCCCTTACCACCTGTAATGTCAGCGATAATTTCTTTCAAACCGGGCCCAAATAAAGACTGCCCCTTGAAAGGTATATTAAGTAATTTGGACTTAGAAGTCACATCAGCTGACCAGGATTTTAGCCACAGCGCCCTACGTGCCTGTATGGCGAATCCTGAGTTCTTAGCCGTGAGTTTAGTTAAATGTACTACGGCCTCCGAAATGAAAGAATTAGCTAGTTTAAGGACTCTAAGCCTGTCCGTAATGTCGTCTAGCGTAGATGAACTAAGGTTCTCTTCCAGCGACTCAATCCAAAATGCTGCCGCAGCCGTAATCGGCGCGATACATGCAAGGGGTTGTAATATAAAACCTTGTTGAACAAACATTTTCTTAAGGTAACCCTCTAACTTTTTATCCATTGGATCTGAAAAAGCACAGCTATCCTCCACCGGGATAGTGGTACGCTTAGCTAAAGTAGAAACTGCTCCCTCCACCTTAGGGACCGTTTGCCATAAGTCCCTTGTGGTGGCGTCTATTGGAAACATTTTTCTAAATATCGGAGGGGGTGAGAACGGCACACCGGGTCTATCCCACTCCTTAGTAACAATTTCAGTTAGTCTCTTAGGTATAGGAAAAACGTCAGTACTCGCCGGTACCGCAAAGTATTTATCCAACCTACACAGTTTCTCTGGTATTGCAACGGTGTTACAATCGTTAAGAGCTGCTAAGACCTCCCCTAGTAATACACGGAGGTTCTCCAATTTAAATTTAAAATTTGAAATATCTGAGTCCAATTTGTTTGGATCAGAACCGTCACCCACAGAATGAAGCTCTCCGTCCTCATGCTCTGCGAGCTGTGACGCAGTATCAGACATGGCCCTAGCATTGTCAGCGCACTCTGTTCTCACCCCAGAGTGATCACGCTTGCCTCTTAGTTCTGGTAATTTAGACAAAACTTCAGTCATAACAGTAGCCATATCTTGTAATGTTATCTGTAATGGCCGCCCAGATGTACTAGGCGCCATAATATCACGCACCTCCCGGGCGGGAGATGCAGGTACTGCCGCGTGAGGCGAGTTAGTCGGCATAACTCTCCCCTCGCTGTTTGGTGAAATTTGTTCACATTGTACAGATTGACTTTTATTTAAAGTAGCATCAATACAGTTAGTACATAAATTTCTATTGGGCTCCACCTTGGCATTGGAACAAATGACACAGATATCTTCCTCTGAGTCAGACATGTTTACCACACTAGCAAAAAAACTTACAACTTGGTTATAATCTTTTTTAGCAAAAAAATACTGTGCCTCAAAGAGGTACTAAACGATTAAATAACAGTTGAAATAATGAACTGAAAAACAGTTATAGCATCAAACTTTAAAACAACACAACTCTTAGCAAAGGTTTGTTCCCATTAGTAAAATAACAATAATTAAATTTGACATAAAAAGTACAAAGCAACGTTTTTTATGCACAGTCACTATAAGAATTCTCACAGCTCTGCTGAGAGAAGTTACCTCCCTTCAAAGAAGTTTGAAGACCCCTGAGATCTGTCAGAGATGAACCGGATCATGCAGGAAAAATAAAAGTGACTGACTGGAATTTTTTGATGCGTAGTAAAGAGCGCCAAAAACGGCCCCTCCCTCTCCCACACAGCAGTGAAGAGAAACGAAACTGTCACAATTACAAGCAAAAAAACTGCCAAGTGGAAAATAATGCCCAAATATCTATTCACACAGTACCTCAGCAATGTAAACGATTCTACATTCCAGCAAAAACGTTTAACATGATAAATAGTTATTAAAAGTATTAGTGACCTTTAGCAGAGTAGTTCCGGTGAAATACCATCCCCAGAATACTGAAGTGTATACATACATGTCATTTTAACGGTATGGCAGGATTTTCTCATCAATTCCATTCAGAAAATAAAAACTGCTACATACCTCAATGCAGAATCATCTGCCCGCTGTCCCCTGATCTGAAGCCTTTACCTCCCTCAGATGGCCGAGAACAGCAATATGATCTTAACTACTCCGGTTAAAATCATAGTAAAAAACTCTGGCAGATTCTTCCTCAAACTCTGCCAGAGAAGTAATAACACGCTCCGGTGCTATTGTAAAATAACAAACTTTTGATTGAAGTCATAAAAACTAAGTATAATCACCATAGTCCTCTCACACATCCTATCTAGTCGTTGGGTGCAAGAGAATGACTGGGACTGACGTAGAGGGGAGGAGCTATATGCAGCTCTGCTGGGTGAATCCTCTTGCATTTCCTGTTGGGGAGGAGTTATATCCCAGAAGTAATGATGACCCGTGGACTGATCACACATAACAGAAGAAATTATACATTTCTTTAAATGCCATTCTTGTAGTAGCAACAAATAAAAATGTCTAAGATCTATTTAACCACTGAAAATATTGATTTTATCTTCTTTCCTCAGGGTGGCTGGAGCAAATTCTGCAACATTTTACACAGAGATTGATTGTAGGAGCTCATTCACATCTGTCTATAACTGCACACAACAAATAAGATAAACAAACATACTCAAGAGGTTTCAAGGGATGAGAACAAAAGGAACGTTTTAATGTGCTTTTTCGAGTGGCTCAGTAAACCAAGATGTAGAAACATATAGGACTGATTAAATTGTCTCTGTATTATAATTCAATTAAACATATTAAAACTAGTGCGTGACTGTGTACAACTGAGTCCTGGGCCTCTGCTGCTCACTGGTTGACAGAACAATTCCAATAATAAAAAAAAAAAGTTGGTTTATTTAGCACAGGAATGTTTAATAAAGGAAGTTGTGTAATACATTTTGAACATTCTCTATTAGATAGATCAGAGAACATTTTTGAAAATCATGTCACTCTTGATGTAATTTTGCATATTATTAAAAGGGACATGAAACCCAATGTTTTTCATTCACAATTCAGATAGAGAATACAATTTAAAAAGTTTCTAATTTACTTTTATCATCAAATTTGTGTCACTCATGTTATTCTTTGTTGAAGAGATATCTAGATAGGTAGCGTGCACATTTCTACAGTACTACATGAAAGGAAACAGTGCAGCCATCTAGTGCTCTTGCCAATGTACAACATTGTTGCAAAACGGTTGCAATATAGTGCTGCAGACACGTGCATACTTCTGAGCTTGCATTCCTGCTTTTCAACAAAGTATAACAAGAAAACAAAGAACATTTTATAATACAAGTAAATTGGAAAGTTATTAAAAAATGTGTGTCCTATCTGAATCATGAAAGAAAAAAAATGGGATTTATTTCCCTTTAACCCCTTAATGACCACAGCACTTTTCCATTTTCTGTCCGTTTGGGACCAAGGCTATTTTTAATTTTTTGCGGTGTTCGTGTTTAGCTGTAATTTTCCTCTTACTCATTTACTGTACCCACACATGTTATATACCGTTTTTTTCGCCATTAAATGGACTTTCTAAAGATACCATTATTTTCATCATATCTTATAATTTACTATCAAAATTTTTTATAAAATATGAGGAAAAAATGGGGGGAAAAAACACACTTTTTCTAATTTTGACCCCCAAAATCTGTTACACATCTACAACCAGCCAAAAACACCCATACTAAATAGTTTCTAAATTTTGTCCTGAGTTTAGAAATACCCAATGTTTACATCTTCTTTGCAAGTTATAGGGCAATAAATACAAGTAGCACTTTGCTATTTCCAAACCACTTTTTTTCAAAATTAGCACTAGTTACATTGGGACACTGATATCTTCCAGGAATCCTTGAATATCCCATGACATGTATATATTTTATTTTTAGAAGACATCCCAAAGTATTGATTTAGGCCTATTTTGGTATATTGCATGCCACCATTTCACCACCAAATGAGATCAAATTTAAAAAAAAAACGTAAAAATTTTCACATTTTTAGGTTTCTCACTGAAATTATTTACAAACTGCTTGTGCAATTATGGCACAAATGGTTGTAAATGCTTCTCTGGGATCCCCTTTGTTCAGAAAAAGCAGACATATATGGCTTTGGCGTTGCTTTTTGGTAATTAGAAGGCCGCTAAATGCCGCTGCTCATCACACGTGTATTATGGCTAGCAGTGAAGGGGTTAATTAGGTAGTTTGTAGGGAGCTTGCAGAGTTAATTTTAGCTTTAGTGTAGAGAACAGCCTCCCACCTGACACACACCCCCTGATCCCTCCCAAACAGCTCCCTTCCCTCCCCCACCCCACAATTGTCCCCGCCATCTTAAGTACTGGCAGAAAGTCTGCCAGTACTAAAATAAAATGTATCTTTGAATGTTAGTTTTTTTTAGCATATTTAGATATGCTGCTGTGTAAGATCCCCCTTAGCCCCCAACCTCCCTGATCCCCCCTCAAACAGCTCTCTAACCCTCGCCCTCTGCCTTATTGGGGGGCCATCTTGGGTACTGGCAGCTGTCTGCCAGTACCCAGTTTGCAAGAAAAATGTTTTTTTTTTTTTTTTTCTGTAGTGTAGCCCCCCCACAGACTAACCCCCACCCCCTGACTGATAATTTGTTTTGTAATTTATTCACCCCCCCCTTTTTCCTACTTTTAACTAAAGTTTTTCTGTAGTGTAGCGGTTCCCACCCACTCCCTCCCCGTGCATGTCCACGCCCCCCCGTGCAAGCGTCCATGCGTGCCCCCTGGCTACCCCAGTCCACGATCCCGCCCCCTCCACATTACAAGGCCCATCGATGGCCGCCACCCGCCTCCCACCCACCAACGATACCGGCCATCAATGTCCGGTGCAGAGAGGGCCACAGAGTGCCTCTCTCTGCATCGGATGGCCAAGGACGGTTATTGCAGGATGCCTCGGTATCGAGGCATCACTGCAATAACAAGAAAGCGGCTGGAAGCGATCAGGATAGTTTCCACCGCTTTCCCAGACCGACGACGTACAGGGTACATCCTCAGGCGTTAACTGTATTTTTTTGAGGACGTACCCTGCACGTCGTCGGTCATTAAGGGGTTAAAAGCTGCATTATGAAAATGTCCTAATGTTTTAGAGCAGGGGTGTCCACACTTTTTTGTGTTGGGATCTACTTTTCAAATGACCAGCTCAACGAGATCTACCAACTAAAAATGGGCCGGCTCCTAAGCTTACATTCCTGCTTTTTTAAATAAAGATACCAAGAGAATGAAGAAAAAATAATAATAGGAGTAAATTAGAAAGTTGTTTAAAATTGCATGTTCAATATCTGAATCATGAACAAAATAAAATGTGTGTTTCATATCCTTTTAAGGTTGCATGATTTAGCAACACATGGATGTGCAAAAGCATAAAGATACAACAGATTAATCCTGACTACAAAAGTAGCACCGACTTTAATTCGGGTTAACAGGAGCAACCCCTTGTGCCATGTTACAAAACACTGCATTTAAATTACTGCCACTGACCCATTTACTTTGCGCAGCAGGCTTGGCCTGAAATGACCCAGTGAGGCTTACACAAATAAATATCAATAGTACGCCATGCAAACCATTTCTTACCAGGTCAACACGTTCATTTGCCAAACGTCAATCAGACTTGTTCCTTTAGCATAGCACAGCAGCCTCCGCCTTTACTTTTTCTATTGACCCTTATCCTCTCAACTATACTATACCGCCATATCCATTGGGAGAGTACTCGCTCAACCATGGTTTTGATAGGCCAATTGTGTAGCGATATCCCTAGCAGCCATACTCTACTCACGGCCCATTGTTGAGATCGCGTAACTTAACCACATCGGCCGCGATCTTCCAGCGCCTTCGGGATCTACTGGGCACCCCTGTTTTAGAGCATTTTGTAATCAAACTATTGCTTGCCTATACCTGTCTCTGAACTGGTAATGCACTACTTGTCAGAAGAAGAACAATGCAGATGAGCCAATCAGGCACAGTGTATGTGTGCATAGCCACCAATCATCTTAAGGGATTGGCTCAATGACTGGCAGAGGTTAAACACACAGGGGCATGATGATAAAAAAACTTGCAGGCATAAGAAGAAGTCATGTAAGAAATGTGGGCTTTCTTCAACATAATATTGTAATGTAGGTGTCTCTCACTGTACTGACAGCTTAGATAATAAGACAGCTTTAAATCATCAGGTCTCATGCGTATAAAAGCAATAGTGCAATAATAAAATGCTCCTAGACTTAAGCATTTTTTTGCAGCTTTATGTCCCTTTAAGATACCCCCATTTATTTTCATAGATATTAGAAAATATATTTAGGCAGTGGGCTGAACAAATATAAGAAGCCCAGGCATAACTATTGAGCACCATGGAAGGAGTATATGTCTATAAATCTTAATAAGAAAGATCAAACATTGTAAGAACCCAAACTACAAAACTTCAGAATGTTTCCACCTCTGTAAAAATGATAACTATGGATGCAAAATGAAAAGGGCTTTTATAATAAGGCTTTTGTGATGTTGCCTGTGGGGTCAGAATTGGGAATGGGAAAAGGGTTTCCATTCGTAAAGCAAAACCAAGAATATAAACATGGAATTTATACTTCTTATGTAGTGCTGCAATGGAGACGGATTTACTCTGTGGTCACAGAAACTCAGAGCTCACCAAAATTCCTCAATTCCCCCGTTGCATCTTTGAGGCACCATTAGGGGGTGTTTTGTTTCTACGGTGGGGGGAATAATTTTTTTGAAGACCCCCACAAGCCGGCAGCATTTCCTGCTTCACCCTACACCCCCTCCCTTTGTGCCTATTGTGTGTTTATTTTTGCTGGCGGACAAATTAGACTTTTTAGTGTGCCCTATTCCTCCTCCCCCATCGTGTAATTCCAAACACCAACACATGTGGAATGTACAGGACCGTCTGAAATTTACAGGGGACAGCCACCCCAAAAGTATAGACCTTTATTACAAATATATATATGCAAAATACTTCAATTGTTTGTCATATTTTCTAATACTTTGTGATATCACCAACAACTATACTACACCAGAAATGCCTTTTGTCTCTAACATGCTCCCGTCTTTTTTTTTTTTTTTTTTAATAAAAAAAAAAGAGATCTTGGCATGTAATTAATTAGGACCATAAACCCACCTTGTCTTTGCTAAGAACCAGGTTAATCAGATTACCTATACTGAATTCTGCCTGCGACAGACCATCCTCTCATTGACCTACATGGAGAATGGATTAGTTCAGGGCAGTTTATGTTTCCCATTTATGAAGAAAATATGTAAGTTCAATTTTAATACCAGGTCAGCCTAAAAAAACAAAAAAAAAATTGAAGGTCTTGTTTTAAAAATTGCAAACCAAGTCTTCTGAAAATATATTTATAAAAAATATATACTTTTTTATGTGGCAGATAATCATGTCATATCATCATGTAATATGATGGCATCCCTCAGCGAATAATTATTTTGTTCAGTTTCATAATTAGTAGCACACGGTAGCATTACTCATTCCCTGAGTGAATATATTGCTTTTAATTAAAAAAAAACTGGAGAGTCCATTTCACAAGAGCGAACAAAATGACAGATATTTAATCACATGATGAAGGGTATATATAGAGCGTCAAGTTGAAGCAGTAAATGTAAGTTTGCGCACAACTGAAACTGGCCACTTGCTGATGGGGATAACTACCAACGTTCTGTTGTAACCAAAAGCTTGACAAGAAATACTGGTTTACTCCGAAGCATTATTAAGAAAACAAGATGTTTTCACATGCCCAGTTTCAGATAGAAAAGAGAGAACACATTCAAGCATACTTTTATATTAACAAAGTAAAGGTTAAAATAGAATACAGTCAGCATCAGAATAATGCTTATATGCTGTATGCAGCCTTAACAACTTTAGGAAATAAATTGTAGCCTACAGAGATCCCTTCATTTTATTGGCAGACAACAAAAACAAGCCAGGTTCACCAACGCTTATTACATGATCATGTCTGAGCAGTTTGTGTCATAGGTTATTGTATCAAAGCTACAGTAATGGTCAATCCCATGAAGTAGCAAATTACTTAATAATAGAAGTAAAATTGTTATCATCAGGGAACTTATGGGGAAAATGTCACAAGAGGAGATTGTTCTTAGATTAAATGGACAGCAAACACTGGGATTTTATTAAATAATGTTTAAGTGTAGTAAAACAAGTTTGCAATATATGTTTAATATTTATTTTGCTCCCTTTTTATATGGGTCTGAAAATTGTTTTAGAATTCTGACAACAGGAAGAGCACATAGCAATCTATGTAGTCTAACCCTGCCACATAACTGCCCCTAATTGACTTCAGCAGAAATTATCAGATACAGAACTGCAAAATAATACATACAAACATAATGCATTGCCTATTCCAAGTAACATGTCCTGATGGACTCCTCCGAATGAGGCAAGTGGTAGGTGGAGTTTGGCTACAGAAAAACAATTGCTGCAAACAAGATGTTAATGTATTGAGAATATTTTCAAACTCACCCACTATGTTACTTTTTTGCAAGACTACAGAAAAATAAAATTAGTTGTTGCAAGACGTTTACTGTTCCTTTAAATAGCACCTTTTCTGGTGAAGATTTTGAGAATGATTTTTAAAATGTTTGAGATTTTATACACATCAGAGATTAGGTATTTAGCACACAGGCAGTAAATTGCAACTATAGATTTGTGCTTATAGGCACGTTATAATAGACCCTACAGACTGGATTAAGGAGTCAAATCCAGAGTATGAATAACGCTTTGAATTAATTTCTGTTAACTTCCTACTTCCTAATCCCCTAACCCCATTATTTTCTCACTGGGTCATCCACTTGTTGTTACAAGACCATTGTTATCATGCAGTTCACTAACCCGCTACACTAATTCTGGCTTATATTATCTGCAAAGATAAGTTATAAAAACATGTTAACGGAGAATAAAAGGGGATACTATTAAAAGCAGATGCAGAATGGGTACCTGATATCGGAGATGCCTCTTATGTGAAGCAAACTACAAACTTGTCCTTAGCTGTCCCGTAAAGTATTCATGTGGCACAGCTGGGGAGCCTTCCCGAGAGGGAGCTTGGGTGGGGAGGAGACCAGTCCCACTGCGGGCGTCAAAATGTGTGTGAGGACAAGAAAGCTTTTGTATACCAGGGCAAGGGAGAGCAAGGAGAGGACGACAGTGGGGAGAGAAGAGAGGGCTGCAATGAGCAAGATCCATTTAATAGGAGGTAGCGCTGCAGAATCTGTTGGTGCTCTACAAATACCTGATAATAATAATAAAAATAATAATAATAATAATAAAAGTGTAAAATAATTCATACAACAAACCCAGGTTATCTGTTCTGGGTCTCACTATAATCTGAATCAGACCAGTAGGTAAAAAAGGAATGTAGACAGCCAAATTGTATTGTTCAAAATAAATAAATTTTAGGGCTCTACCTAGGGCCTGTGATTACTCTTCCCCTGACCACAACCTTATAAAGCTCATATCTAAACACCAAATGCATTGCCTTGACAGTGAGAAGAAAAAGTAAGGATACCTGTGTTTATTTATAACAAACACAAGTACATCCCTTTCATTGTCCCTCTCGCTCTCCCACGCGCACAGAGCTATCCGCCCAGCTCTCCCACGCGCACAGAGCTATCCGCCCAGCTCTCCCACGATCACAGAGCTATCCGCTCAGCTCTCCCACGCGCACAGAGCTATCCCCTCAGCTCTCCCACGCGCACAGAGCTATCCGCCCAGCTCTCCCACGCGCACAGAGCTATCCGCCCAGCTCTCCCACGCGCACAGAGCTATCCGCCCAGCTCTCCCACGCGCACAGAGCTATCCGCCCAGCTCTCCCACGCGCACAGAGCTATCCGCTCAGCTCTCCCACGCGCACAGAGCTATCCGCTCAGCTCTCCCACGCGCACAGAGCTATCCGCTCAGCTCTCCCACGCGCACAGAGCTATCCGCTCAGCTCTCCCACGCGCACAGAGCTATCCGCTCAGCTCTCCCACGCGCACAGAGCTATCCGCTCAGCTCTCCCACGCGCACAGAGCTATCCGCTCAGCTCTCCCACGCGCACAGAGCTATCCGCTCAGCTCTCCCACGTGCACAGAGCTATCCGCTCAGCTCTCCCACGCGCACAGAGCTATCCGCTCATCTTTCTCTCCCCCCCCCCCCCAACAATGGTCACCACCATCTTAGGTACTGGCAGCCAGTCTACCAGTATGCAGTTTAGGGCTTTTTGTTAATAATAAAATATATTAATTTTTTTTTTGTAATGTATGGATCCCCTCCTCACCCTCCCACCTCCCTGATCCCCCAAAAAGCTCTCTTACCCCGCCGCCCCCCCCCCCACACACACACTTATCCCAGTCATCTTTCTTACTGGCAGCCAGTCTTCCAGTAACAGGTTACTGTATTATATATATATTTTTTTATTAAAATTTTTTTCAGGGATCCCCTTTTCTTCTGTAGTGTAGGGACCATACACTATGGCAACAATTGTTGCCATAGTGTATGGACCTGCCCCTCTCTTCCCCTACCACGATGCGCCACCCACCTGCCTCACTCCTACCAGCTCCAACGCAAGATCATTACAGACAGTTACACAGACAGTGTCACTGTCTAGCAATCAGTTTTCTGGCTTTATATGGTAAGTGAGCACGATCAATGCTTCTCTACCACAAAGGCAGATGCCTTCTGCCCTCTGGTTGCGGCTTCCGCTGTCAAAGTTGATAATGGGGACGGTAACATGCGCCTCTGTGCTAGATGAAGGTTCTACAGAAACACAGTATGCTGGGCAAAGTACAGTGTGGCACAGTATCTATGTCAAAAAGGTGCAAGGGGTTAAATGTTTTTAAGAAAAACACATTTTGCAAGGAGCTAGCATGATTAAAATGGAGATTCAAGTCAAAATAAACTTTTATAATTCAGAAAGATCATGCAGTTTTAAGACACTTTCCAACTTACTTCCATTATCAAATTTTACAGTCTTTTTAGTTTCACACTTTCTGGGGAACAAGATCCTACTGAGCATGTGCACAGGCTCACAGTGTATATGTATACTAGCTTGTGATTGGCTGATGTCTGTCACATGATACAAGGAGCCAGAAAATGGGAGAAAAAATAAAATGTCCGGAAAAAAATAAATAATCTACTACTTATTTGAAATTCAGTGTTAAATTATTGTCTTTTTATTATGCATTTGTTCAGTATACAATTCTACTGCATTGAGTGGTCCTTTAAGTTTCATATGTTTTGAATGGATCATCAACTTGTTTGCTGCAGTTGTTTTTCAATAACCAAATTCCATCCACCACTTGCCCTATATAGAGGATCCAATTCAGGCTTCTTTCTCCTGTACAAAATGCTAGCCACTATACTTATGATTGCAACATTTTCCATAGTTGTGCAGTTCTCTAATCAAGCGAATTAGGGAAACATATGATGCAGGGATAGGATTTCAAACTCTGCCATGTGCACTATCAGTTCTCAGAATTGGAAAACTCTTAATTTTCAGGTTTACATTACACTCTTACAAAGACAAACACATACAAAAGACACTGACAGGCACATCTCTCACACAGAAGACACTTACACACACAAGAGAGAAATAACTGTAGGAATGTGCAGTATGTTGCAAATGCACAATGTCACCTTTTTGGCTGTGGTTATTTACCATCAAAACCTGACTTTTTCATGTCCGGGCCTGACTCAGCTTTAAACCCGAACTGTCCAGGTCATCCCCGAACAGGTGTCAACCCTAAGTACACACTCCTCTATCTCTGCTCTTCTACACCATGCCATTGCTTACCAAGTTTACTCCATACAAAAAAAATATCTTCACTTATTTTATTCCCCAACACATAAATATATTGACTAATCTTACTCCCCCCACCCCATTCAGGGCTCTACAATTTTATTCTCCACTACTTCCCCAATACAAATTTGCGCTTTTCTATCCCCCCCAGCACACTATACTATTTTTCACCCCACACACAACTTTCCACTTTACATTGCCCAAATACACACTGTTGTCCTCTCCACATCTCACTAACTTTTCCCCCACTCAAAAAATTCTCAGTGCCGCCCACACCAATAGGCAATAGTGTTCAATTTTTATGTGCCCCAGTTCTTCTCTGCCCCTTTCAACTTTCTATACTCCTTTGCCCCACCCCTATGCCTCAGTCACTCCATACATCATGCCTGCCTCACACAACTCCCTAGGCCTCCAGCTACTCTGTCCACCAACCCCATATCTCTACTATCTCAAAATCTTACTGCTAGGTATCTGCTGCATGTGTTTAAGTGTGTTTTGTTGCGATACACATCCATACAGGTGAAGAGATTACAAATAATCACAACCTGTAGTTGTGTAGTGCTCCAACAGAAGAGTCAGTGCTACATGTGAAAACCATGTAAAAGTTTATATGTGTGTGTGGGTGAAACAATGCAAATTCTTGAATCTTTGCTTGGAAACCACATGAAAAAGTTTGCAATTTCTACAAATTTATAGGGAAAAAAAACCTGTATGTTTAGTGTATATATATATATATATATATATATATATATATATATATATATATATATATATATATATATATATATATATATATATATATACATACATATACACATATATATATATACATATATACAGGTGGCCCTCGGTTTACGCCGGTTCAATTTGCGCCGTTTCAGAATAACAACCTTTTTTTTCAGTCATGTGCAGTAATTAAAATAGCCAGTAGGTGGAGCTGTCCGCTTGTTTTGCAGCAAAGTTATGCAACTTAACAGGTCTGAAATTGATCTGTGTACACAGTGCAGACATTAGCTATCGAGCAGCCACTTTCCTATTATCTTCCTGTCCAGCTTCTCGACTGCCTATTAATCATTGCAGATTGAAATGCATAGAATAGGTGCAGACCCAATATTATCTGACATGCTAACAATGCAGAGAACTGATTGCAGAAAAATGCAAGTAAAAAAAACGTTTTTGTTCATTAATCTTAGTTTGATGATGATGCAGTCTGTTGTGTGATTATTTTATTAGGTGCTGTTAGCAAATGTTTTTGTTCATTAAACCTATATTAGGTTTTTAATGCTGTTCAGCATTTAAAGTCTTCATTTCAAAGCTTTAAAAATAATGTATTAGGTGTTACTTACGTCAGTTTTGAGAGGGGCCTGGAACCTAACTCCCTCACTTCCCATTGACTTACATTATAAACTGGGTTTTAATTTACAACGGTTTCTATTTACAACCATTCCTCCTGGAACCTAACCCTGGCGTAAACTGAGGGCTACCTGTATATATATATAATGTAAAATTGTTCTTTTTTTATAGCAAAGTTAGTTTGTGAGCTGCTGTCTTGGATTTTTTGTTCCCCCCACTGCCTATAATAAAGTTAAAGGGACAGTCTACTCCAGAATTATTATTGTTTAAAAAGATAGATAATCCCTTTATTACTCATTCCCCAGTTTTGCATAATGAACGAACACGATTATATTACTTTTTACCTCTGTGATTACACTGTATCTAAGCCTCTGCACACTGCCCCTTTATTTCAGTTCTTTTGACGGACTTGCATTTTAGCCAATCTGTGCCCTCTCATAAGTAACTCCACGGACGTGAGCACAAAATGTTTTACATAAATAAAAATAGAGACGCACTCAACCTGGGACTGAACATTAGCATAATAGCTTGTTCTATGGCTAATTACCACCCAAGAAGCAGTCTTTTTGCTCAACATGTGCTTTTCACAGAGAAGAACTTTCCTGTAGCATATCAGTCTGATCCTGAATTCCCAGCCCAGAGGCAGAACTTTTTTTTATTTTCTGCGATGAGATTTTTTTTAGTGAAAATTTTTCTGCAGTGTCTTTAAGAAGCTGGTGTTGCTGTGTTTGTTGCCCTTACTCGTGTGCATGAGGACAGGTTCATGTACAGCCTGTGTATACACGATACACACACACACCATATACATATATACACACACACACCATATACCATATACACACACACACACCCATACACATCATATACATATACACCCACACACACACACACACCATATATACAACACACACACCATATATACAACACACACACACCCACCATATACATCATATACACAACATATATATATATATATATATATATATATATATATATATATATATATATATATATATATATACACACACACACACACACCATATACATACACACCCCATATACACACACACCATACATACACCCCCACACACACACCATATAAACACACATCCCATATACACACACACACCCTATATACACACACACCCCATATACACAACATACACAGACACTTATTAACCCTTTAAGGACACAGCTTTCAGTTTGCTCAATTGTTTTATGACGGAAAAATTCCGTCATATATCCTTAAGAGGTTAAAGAACAAAAAAAAAATCTGTCTAAGTATTTTGGTTGGCTCCTACACTCCTAGAATATTTGTTAAGCCCTGACTTGCCTTTTCTGCAATTGGCTGTTCCCTGTACCGCACTGGAGATCAGGAAGTGAGAGGAAAATGAAAAGAGAGGAAAGTAGCAAATATTTCCATTGAGATAGAAGGGAACAGTGACACCCGCAGGCAGAAATTAAAAGTGCAGGCAATTTATTTTTATTTTTTTTAACGGACACTGCCGTTCTTCCTGCAGAGATCCTTCAGTTTCTGCGATAAGAACGCAGATCACACAGTGTTCTGCCTTGGGGCTTCACAGTACAGTCCAGCCCCGAAATACAAGGCAATCCCTCTCTGAACGAGAGAAACGGCAAAAACCCAGACGTACGTTTCAGCCTAGTGTGGGCCTCGTCAGTGAGGTGCAGCCATATCCCTCTAGGCACACAGAGCAACGGGTCCACGTCTGTATTCCCGCATCACGCTTAGGGAGACTTCCCTATGAGTCATTATTTGCATAAATAAAAAGAGAGAAGCGCTCAACCTGGGAACGAACAATAGCATAATAGCTTGTTCTATGGCTAGTTATCACCCAAGAAGCAGCCTCTTTTTGCTCAACGTGTTCTTCTCTGTGAAAGGTACATGTTGAGCAAAAAGAGGCTGCTTCTTGGGTGGTAACTAGCCATAGAACAAGCTATTATGCTATTGTACATTCCCAGGTTGAGCACTTCTCTCTTAATTTGTAAGCTCAATATTATCTATATAGCACTCATGAACTAACAACCTCTAGCTGTGAAAAACTGTCAAATGCATGGAGATAAGGGGCGGTCTTCAAATTAGCATATGAGCCTACCTAGGTTTAGCTTTCAACCAAGAAAATAAAGTAAATTTGATGATAAAAGTAAAATTGGAAAGTTGTTTAAAATTGCATGCCCTATCTAAATCATGAAAGTTTCATTTTGACTAGACTGTCCCTTTAACCAGCAAGCAGGGAGAGAACTTATGTAGCGTGATTAGGCGTAGGTTTGTGTAGCAAGGCAGGTTGACATTCTTTTAATAGCAATTCTAGACAACATGGCTGCCTTAGATGTATAAAATTGCAAGTCTATAATATTATTTACCACAATCTGGGGGAAAATAACATACATTACACATCTGCAAGACTGTTATGCTATTACAAATTATTTTGAATTGTCTGTATTGCACATGGATTTCTATGTATGTTTGATTTTAAATAGGATTGCTATGCTTCACTTAAGTCAAAGACTTTGCTAGATCTGCCTGTAATATTTAACTCATTCTTTAATACTTTTTGCTTGACCCCACTTGTCAAACAGATGAAGCTAGATGCACCAAATCTACTACTTCACCTTCCCTCCTACTACTAAGGCCGACACTTGTCAGCTGGGCAGGCTCCCTCCCTACTGTAGGAGGAGGTGGGTCCCCCTTGTTGGATGGGAGGCCACATTCTCAGACTGTGACAAAGGCTGTGACAAGAGACCTTAGGAATGCAGGACACAGGGGACTCTAGCAATTATTAACACCCCACACCACTAACCACTTTAAAAATGGTCTTAGGTTCCAAAAATGTCAATATTCATTAATACAACAAAAAAAAAAAAAAAAAAAAGGACTGCACGTTTTAAATAGGATTTCTATTAAACCCGACACTGGTTTACTTGGCTCCAATAGGGAAATCAGAATATTATAGAATTTAGAGGACATTAAACACCTCTTGTTTTTGTGTACTTCGTTCTGCGCTCCCTAGAGAGGATAAAAAGCACATTTTGTAACCTGGAAATGCTGCAAATCAATAGCTGGCTTAGGCAATTTGCAACATTTTAAAGACCTAGGTAACAGAGCCTGCATTTTGGTCTTCCTACGGAGCGTGGAACAAAGCACAATTTGCACACAAAAACAAGAAGTGTTTCATTTCCCTTTAAAGGGATATAAAACTTAAAAAAAAAAAAAAAAAAAAAAAAAAAAATCTGTATCTTTTGTTAAAAAGCAGGGATGTATGCTTAGGAGCCAGCCCATTTCTGGAGCACTTGGCAGCAGTTTTGCAAGAATGTTATCCATTCTGTCAAGTAGTACTCCAGATGCCAACTTAGGTATCTCTTCAGCACAGAATATCATGGGATCAAAGCAAATTTGATAATAGAAATAAATTGGAAACTTTTTTTTTTTTTTTAAATGGTACGCTCTGTCTGAATCACAAAAGAAAAATATTTGGGTTTCTTATTCCTTTAAAGGGACACTGAACCCAATTTTTTTCTTTCATGATTCAGATAGAGCATGCAATTTTAACCCCTTAATGACCACAGCACTTTTCCATTTTCTGTCCGTTTGGGACCAAGGCTATTTTTACATTTCTGCTGTGTTTGTATTTAGCTGTAATTTTCCTCTTACTCATTTACTGTACCCACACATATTATATACCGTTTTTCTCGCCATTAAATGGACTTTGCAAAGATACCATTATTTTCATCATATCTTATAATTTACTATAAAAAAAATTATAAAATATGGAGGAAACAAAATGGAAAAAAAAAACACACTTTTTCTAACTTTGACCCCCCAAATCTGTTACATATCTACAACCACCAAAGAAACACCCATGCTAAATAGTTCTACATTTTGTCCTGAGTTTAGAAATACCCAATGTTTACATCTTCTTTGCTTTTTTTGCAAGTTATAGGGCCATAAATACTAATAGCACTTTGCTATTTCCAAACCACTTTTTTTCAAAATTAGCACTAGTTACATTGGAACACTGATATCTGTCAGGAATACCTGAATATCCCATGACATGTATATTTTTTTTTTAGTAGACATCCCAAAGTATTGATCTAGGCCCATTTTGTTATATATTATATGCCACCATTTCACCACCAAATGCGATCAAATAAAAAAAAAAATTCACAAACTTTAGGTTTCTCACTGAAATTATTTACAATCAGCCTGTGCAATTATGGCATAATTGGTTGTAAATTTTTTCTCTGGGAACCTTTTTGTTCAGAAATAGCAGACATATATGGCTTTGGCGTTGCTTTTTGGTAATTAGACCGCTAAATGCCACTGCGCACCACAAGTGTATTATGCCCAGCAGTGAAGGGATTAATTAGGGAGCATGTAGGGAGCTTTTTGGGGTAATTTTAGCTTTAGTGTAGTAGACAACCCAAAGTATTGATCTAGGCCCATTTTGGTATATTTCATGCCACCATTTCACCGCCAAATGCGATCAAATAAAAAAAAAAAAAAACCTACATTTTTCGAAATTTTAGGTTTCTCACTGAAATCATTTACAAACATTTTGTGCAATTATGGCACACATTTTTGTAAATGCTTCTCTGGGATCCCCTTTGTTCAGAAATAGCAGACATATATGGCTTTGGTGTTGCTTTTTGGTAATTTGAATTACCAAATTTGAATTATGCCCAGCAGTGAAGGGGTTAATTAGGTAGCTTGTAGGGAGCTTGCAGTGTTAATTTTAGTTTTAGTGTAGAGAGCAGCTTCCCTCCTCACACATCAGACCCCCTGATCCCTCCCAAAGAGCTCTCTTCCCTCCCCCACAATTGTCCCCGCCATCTTAAGTACTGGCAGAAAGTCTGCCAGTACTAAAAAAAAAAAAAAAGGTATCTTTTTTTAAAAAATATTTTTTAGCATATTTACATAGCCCCCCAACCTCCCTGATCCCCCCCAAAACAGCTCTCTAACCCTCCCACTCTGCCTTATTGGGCACCATCTTGGGTACTGGCAGCTGTCTGCCAGTACCCAGTTTGCAAATAAAATGTTTTGTTTCTTTTCCTTTTTTCTGTAGTGTAGCTTCCCCCCCCCCTCAAGACCAATCTCCCACCCGCTCCCAGATCCCTTAGAGATATAGATATATATATATATATATATATATTTACCCCCCCCCTTTCTCCCACTTTCAAAAACAATTTTTCTGTAGTGTAGCGGTTCCCACCCGCTCCCTCCCCGTGCACGCGCCTACCCACCTCCTCCCGTGCACGCGCCCGTGCGTGCCCCCGCCCCCGATCCCGCCCCTCTCTCTCACTTAGACCTCATCGATGGCCGCCCACCCGCTTCAGCTCCCACCCACCAACGAATGCGGCCATCGATGTCCGGTGCAGAGAGGGCCACACCGGAGGGGTAAAATTTGTTATTGCAGGATGCCTCGATATCGAGTCATCCTGCAATAACCGGAAAGCAGCTGGAAGTGATCAGGATCGCTTCCAGCTGCTTTCCAGACCAAGGACGTGCAGGGTACGTCCTTGGTCGTTAAGGGACTTTTTTTTTTTTTTAGACGACGTACCCTGCACGTCCTCGGTCGTTAAGGGGTTAAGTAACTTTCTAATTTACGATTTATGATAAATTTTTCTTCGTTCTCTTGCTATCTTTATTTTTTTTTTAAAAGGCAACTAAGCTAAGGAACCAGGCAATTTTTTGGTTCAGACTCTGGACAGCACTTGTTTTTTGGTGGGTGAATTTATCCACCAATCAGCAATAACAACCCAGGTTGTTCACCAAAAAAGGGCCAGCATCTAAACTTACATTCTTGCTTTTCAAATAAAGATACCAAGAGAATGAAGAAAATTTGATACTATAGTAGCAAATTAGAAAGTTGCTTAAAATTGCATGCTCTATCTGAATCACAAAAGAAAAATTTGGGGTTCCGTGTCGCTTTAAGTCAGGGTTTTACTACATTCTATCTTCGGGTTCAGGGTGACCCAATTCTTTTAAGAACTTGTTAATTACAAACTATATCATTTCCTACCATTCCTTCCATAGCTCTATTTCATTATGATTACTTCCTTCCTGTGGTCTTCTGAATTGCTTTATAGGGATACAAAGGAGAAATAGTAAAATGCTGTAATATATAGAGTTATGTGTTTAACCGCCACTTAGGAGTTAAAAACATAGATAAAAACTCCAGAATGGAACTGAGCTGAACATGGTTGCAAAGGGGGAAAGCATTGGTGCATAGCTGTCAATCAACAGTTATGTTAAAGGGACACTCAAGTCAAAAAAAGTTATGATTCAGAAAGAGCATGCAGTTTAAGACACTTTCCAATTTACTTTCTGGGGAACAAGATCCTACTGAGTATGTGCACAAGCTCACAGGGTATACATATACTAGTCTGTGATTGGCTGATGTCTGTCACATGATACAGGGGGCCGGACAGCTGCAAATCAACAACAATGTTTAGGTGAGGATCCGCAGCCAATGGCAGGTTCAGAGCAGCAATAAACTCCATTGCAGCAATTAAACATAATACTCTTTAAGCAATAATAAAATATTATATATTATTATGTATTTATATGATATTGTATGCAGACTGAAGAAGGCAAAAAAAGGAAAAGAAAAAAAAAAACAAGGAGTGGACCTTGTTTGTACAAGGACATTTAGACCTTGGTAAAAAATTAATTGACTAACCCTGATGTAACCCATTTGTTGAGTTCCCATCCCCCACATACTGAAATAAAGATTTTAAGATTTTTCTTGGCTTGACTGGTTACTTAGTCAGGAAATCTAACAGCTGGGCCGGAGCACAGCCAGACCAGGGTTGTAATAGGCACTCACTCAAAAAATAATATTTATATGTATATCTTCATATATTGGGTGATTTATATGCACGTTATGCTTTAAAACCCCAATAAAGTTATATGTTTAAGCTCCATAAGTGACATCTATCAGGGGTTAAAGCTCAGTCCCATATAGCAGTCAGAGAGTTAAGTAGAATGGTATAGTTTATAGGTATAAGGGTCAGCCCTATATGCAGGAACAAAGTAGCCTAATAGTAAGGACTTATGGGTTAACAAGTTAGCTCCATGTATGAGAACAGTGACCTCATTTCAGCAAATGCACTGGGTTAAACAGTTTGTGCAAAGCAGCATAATGACTGTAATAAGATTAATGAGTTAAAGTAGGGCCATGTGCATAGATTTAGAGACACATAATCATCATTACAGTCTTTATTTAAAAAAAACACAATTCTAATCAGCTGTATGAAAATAATCAAGGGGGTATTTAATTTAAAGCCGTTCAGACTACTGGACGCATAGTAACTTTTGTAAGGTTACCACTCCTATGTTTTGTGTAAATTTACCTTAAAGGGGTATAAAAGTCAAAATTAAACTTGCATGGTTCAGATAGAGCTGGTAATTGTAAGACACTTTTAAATTCACTTCTATTTTCAAATGTGCTTTGTTCTCTTGGTATCCCTTATTGAAAAACAATATGCATACATATCATACACTAGTGGGAGCTAGCTGCCGATTGGTGCCTGCACACATTTGTCTCTTGTGATTGGCTGACTAGATGTGTTGCTCTTGCTGCCAGTAGTGCAGATGTTCCTTCAGCAAAGGAGAACGAGAATGAGGCAAATGTGATAATAGAACTATAGAAGTAAATTGGAAAGTTGTTTAAAATTGTATGTTCTATATAAATAATGAAAGAAAAATTTGGGTTTTCCTATCCCTTTAAACTAAACATCAGCTGAACAAGTTATCATTAGGGCAATAAATATTAATAAATAGTTAATAAATATATTTCATATAAAATGGGCCAGCGATAACAATGTGCAGCCAGGTAAGTCTTTTTTTACAAATATATGTAAAACACTCCAGAAATGTATGGAGCCCAAAGGAAAAATGCTAGGAGCTATATGACTTGCTAGCTCCCATCATGTCAGACACTCATGCAGAGTACGTATAGTGTAGACAGAAACTCTCCAAGACAAGGATTAGTAAAATATCTTGTTATTTTTGCTTAACCCCTTAACGACCACAATGTACCCTGTACATTGCTGGTCTTTAAAGTGAAGGTAAAGTTTTAAGATTTGGAAGACATCAATGAATTATTTAATCTCACCATAATCTAAAGCGCTAACTTTTTTTTTATAAATTACTTTTATATTTATCAATTTATATATATTTATCAATCCCTACCATTTCTAGTGTGACTCCTCCCAACCTCTATTTCCGGCTTTGCAGGTCTGTGACGTATAAAGCGGTCCCACCAGCTCTATACGTCTCTCAAAAGCGCGTTCACGATGCTCAGTTCAACTGCGCCTACGCAAATCGCGATTGCACTCTCTATTGCGCATGCGCAAATCGGCAAACCCATTATCCAATGCGCTTGCGTTAATCTGCTTGCAAATATAGTATTTAATGAATAACTATATTCATTCAGTACTATGTTATGCGAGACAGAAAGCAGCTGCATTCTTCATGTCGCTCAGCCGATGACGTAGTATGGGAATTCCAACATTATACAAATACGCATGCGCGAAACGGGAGCGCACATGGATTCCTATGTGTTGGGAAAAAAAGGATAGCGCATGCGAAGAACATCGAGGAAGCGGATGACATGGAGTGACGGCTGCCTAACGGCTAGATTTTCAATTGGGTAATCTGAAAACGTGATCGAGACAAAAACAAAACAAAAAAAAAAAACACGGGTTGAATTTGCGGAGCTTCAAAAAGTGATTTATTACAGCGATTAAAAAAAAAAAAAAAAATTATGAATGAAAGTCATATTGATTTGAGACAAAACATATTTTTCCAAGATCGAAAACAAGGTAATTTTACCTTCACTTTAAGGGTTCTTTAGCTCGTAATAGCATGGGTCTCGAGCCAGCAGCAAGACCACAATATTACAAGCCCCTTCACTCCTACACGCCTCTTATAATAGCGTATCACCACGCTATCAAAAACACAAGCCCCATTAAAACACCAGTGACGTAGAAATATAGTAGAACTGTGTAATCTAAAAGTACATAAAAAGACAATACTGAATTTTAAATGAACAGTAGATTTTTCCTAACAAATTTCAAAATGTTTTTAATTTGCCAGCCCCCTGTATCATGTGACAGTCATCAGCCAATCATAGGCTCAAAGTGTACATATAAAAATGTGATCATTGAATTAAACTGAAATGTCTCTTAAAACTGCATGCTCTATCTCAATCATAAAAGTTTAGTGTCTTATTTAGGACATTCAGCAATTCAGTGAGGTATCGTTAAAAGGTTTGCATACAAAAAAAAAAAATTTTTAAACATGTCACAAGCAATTCAGGGACACACGGTCCTTTAACCCCTTTAAAAAAAAAAAAAAAAAAAAAAAAACACACACACATAAGGAGTTCTTATCCCTGTAATAGAGCGGGTCTCATCGCCAGTGAGGTCTGATCCCATGTAGGTAGGAGACTAACAGAAGGGCTGCAGTGCTAGGGGTGTGATCCCATGTGGGTAGGAGACTAACAGAAGGGCTGCAGTGCTAGGGGTGTGATCCCATGTGGGTATGTGGCTAACAGAAGGGCTGCAGTGCTAGGGGTGTGATCCCATGTGGGTATGAGACTAACAGAAGGGCTGCACAATGCTGGGGGGTCTGATCCCATGTGGGTATGAGACTAACAGAAGGGCTGCACAGTGCTGGGGGTCTGATCCCATGTGGGTATGAGACTAACAGAAGGGCTGCACAGTGCTGGGGGTCTGATCCCATGTGGGTATGAGACTAACAGAAGGGCTGCAGTGCTAGGGGTGTGATCCCATGTGGGTAGGAGACTAACAGAAGGGCTGCAGTGCTAGGGGTGTGATCCCATGTGGGTATGTGGCTAACAGAAGGGCTGCAGTGCTAGGGGTGTGATCCCATGTGGGTATGTGGCTAACAGAAGGGCTGCAGTGCTAGGGGTGTGATCCCATGTGGGTATGTGGCTAACAGAAGGGCTGCAGTGCTAGGGGTGTGATCCCATGTGGGTATGTGGCTAACAGAAGGGCTGCAGTGCTAGGGGTGTGATCCCATGTGGGTATGTGGCTAACAGAAGGGCTGCAGTGCTAGGGGTGTGATCCCATGTGGGTATGTGGCTAACAGAAGGGCTGCAGTGCTAGGGGTGTGATCCCATGTGGGTATGTGGCTAACAGAAGGGCTGCAGTGCTAGGGGTGTGATCCCATGTGGGTATGTGGCTAACAGAAGGGCTGCAGTGCTAGGGGTGTGATCCCATGTGGGTATGTGGCTAACAGAAGGGCTGCAGTGCTAGGGGTGTGATCCCATGTGGGTATGTGGCTAACATGGCTAACAGAAGGGCTGCAGAGCTAGGGGTGTGATCCCATGTGTGTATGTGGCTAACAGAAGGGCTGCAGTGCTAGGGGTGTGATCCCATGTGGATATGTGGCTAACAGAAGGGCTGCAGTGCTAGGGGTCTGATCCCATGTGGGTATGAGACTAACAGAAGGGCTGCACAGTGCTGGGGGTCTGATCCCATGTGGGTATGTGGCTAACAGAAGGGCTGCACAGTGCTGGGGGTCTGATCCCATGTGGGTATGTGGCTAACAGAAGGGCTGCACAGTGCTAGGGGTGTGATCCCATGTGGGTATGTGGCTAACAGAAGGGCTGCACAGTGCTGGGGGTCTGATCCCATGTGGGTATGTGGCTAACAGAAGGGCTGCAGTGCTAAGGTTCGGATCCCATGTGGGTATGAGACTAAAAGAAGGGCTGCACAGTGCTGGGGGTCTGATCCCATGTGGGTATGTGACTAACAAAAGGGCTGCACAGTGCTAGGGGTGTGATCCCATGTGGGTATGTGGCTAACAGAAGGGCTGCACAGTGCTAGGGGTCTGATCCCATGTGGGTATGTGGCTAACAGAAGGGCTGCACAATGCTGGGGGGGGGGTCTGATCCTATGTAGGTATGAGGCTAACAGAAGGGCTGCACAATGCTGGGGGGGTCTGATCCCATGTGGGTATGAGACTAACAGAAGGGCTGCACAGTGCTGGGGGGTCTGATCCCATGTGGGCATGTGGCTAACAGAAGGGCTGCACAGTGCTGGGGGGGGTCTGATCCCATGTGGGTATGTGACTAACAAAAGGGCTGCACAGTGCTGGGGGGGTCTGATCCCATGTGGGTATGTGACTAACAGAAGGGCTGCACAGTGCTGGGGGTCTGATCCCATGTGGGTATGAGACTAACATAAGGGCTGCAGTGCTGGGGGTCTGATCCCATGTGGGTATGAGACTAACATAAGGGCTGCAGTGCTAGGGGTCTGATCCCATGTGGGTATGAGACTAACAGAAGGGCTGCACAGTGCTGGGGGGGGGGGTCTGATCCCATGTAGGTATGAGACTAACAGAAGGGCTGCACAGTGCTGGGGGGGGGGGTCTGATCCCATGTAGGTATGAGACTAACAGAAGGGCTGCACAATGCTGGGGGGGTCTGATCCCATGTGGGTATGAGACAAACAGAAGGGCTGCACAGTGCTGGGGGTCTGATCCCACGTAGGTATGAGACTAACAGAAGGGCTGCACAGTGCTGGGGGGGTCTGATCCCATGTGGGTATGAGACTATCAGAAGGGCTGCACAATGCTGGGGGGTCTGATCCCATGTAGGTATGAGACTAACAGAAGGGCTGCACAGTGCTGGGGGTCTGATCCCACGTAGGTATGAGACTAACAGAAGGGCTGCACAGTGCTGGGGGGGTCTGAGCCCATGTGGGTATGTGGCTAACAGAAGGGCTGCACAGTGCTGGGGGGGTCTGATCCCATGTAGGTATGAGACTAACAGAAGGGCTGCACAGTGCTGGGGGGTCTGATCCCATATGGGTATGTGACTAACAGAAGGGCTGCATTGATTGGAGTAGCCATGTTAGTCCAGAGATTTAGATATCAAAATAACAACTCTTCCGAAAGCTTGTTAACTTATAAATGAATAGTTAGTCCAATACTAAAGTATCATTGCAGGAAAACAAAAAACACATTTTGTATGCTTGTATAGAAGTGTTCCTGTAAACCAACAGAGCAGATGATGTTGGAAAAAGGTTGTGCACAAACAAACACACTATCTGAGTCAAAGTTAAAATAAAAAGCTATCAAGTGTAACAAAATACTTTAAAATAGTTTTAAATAAGTCTTTCATGATTATTATAAAACCTTGAGTTTATTTACCCCTATATAACAATATAGATTATATACACATATAACATATAGATAATTACAATATAACAATATAGATAATTTTCAGACATTAAAACAAGTAACCCAGTAATGCCTGAATCTGTCCTGTATAGATGGATGTCATTACAAAACAACAGCATTGTCTAAGCTTGACCTGATAAATGTTAATTGTAAGACCACTTTGAAATAGATAAAAAAAATAGCACTTTCCAACCTGGACAGATAATATGCAAATGTTCAGTGAGGTAATCACTCTACAACATACTCATTGTGTTACCTGAAGTCAAGCTGTCATTTAATGAAACACATACTTCTAAATCTTCACATTACCAACCTTCTGTTAAAAAATATATATTTTTCTCTCCCAAAGGGCAACTTGTATGAAACTGCATTTCCAAGTCACATTACACACTTAAATTCTAAATGGGACTGCAGGTTTCGGGCTATATAACTAAGAGAAAATCCTAAACTTGTAACTATCCCTCCCCCATCCACTCTCTGAACAAAAGGCATCCAGGGGATTTATCCCAACCACTTCCTACTGAAGTCTACAGAAACCTGAACTGAAACAAAACCAATAAAAACAAACCCCGCACATAAAAACCACAAAGCACAGATTCTGCAATCATCACATTAAACCCCAATAGCAAAGATCAGCTTTTAAGCACATTCATACAACTTTGTTCAAAATCCTACTATAAGAAAACTGTATCAGCTGTCTCCCCCATACCCCCTCCCCAAAACTGTTGATCACACAAAACCCAAATCATACCCCTTTAAAAACCACAGACATCTGGAACACATAATTCTATGGTTGAATTAATATATCTATTTTTCAATAGCTGAAAATCTATAACAATATTCACAGCCCAGTGAAAGGAATCTTGCAGAAAAAAAGTGGTTTGTGTTTGTTAACCCTTTTGAAACCAACGTTCATTGAAAAGTGTTTATTACAACTCCTAAACATTTACCAAAGCACCAATTCAAAATTCTGTAGGAAAATAAATAATTACTACTGGGTCCTCAGATATTTTATTTTAAAATAACTTAATTTGATCCTACATGTCCATTTAACCCACAAAGCAAAACATATATAAGTTACAATGAATTATATTAGGATAGACCAGAATTATAGTCTGTATGACAAAGGTGAATGTGTAAATACATTTGTTGGGTCTATTTACATTTCCATGGCAATAAATCAAGTAGATATTTTGAGATTTATTCATCAGAGACGCAATCATATTACTTTTATATTCCAGAAAAGCAACAAAATAAAAAACGAAGAACCTTACAACATCATTCTTCAGTACAAACAATAAAATCATTTAATGTACACAGCAGAGGGCAATTATTGGATGACACATCACAGGTTTTAATTTTAAAATAATCGAAACAATTACAAACCTAGATTGGAAAACTTTGTATTGTGCATAAACTATAGTAGGGGTTTTTCCATGTGAGTTTACACAAAAGCATATGCAGTGCTGAAGCTTAACCGAAAGTAGGATCCATTAAAAGATAAATTATATCAATATCTGTATTTGGTATTAAAGAAAGAAGAAGTTTAAAGAATATATAATATACACCCATTCAGATTCATTTTGTATTTCATTTATGAACGTGAACTAAAGAATATATACCTGAAATAAAACAAAAGTTTATAAAAATAAAAAAAAGTCGAGGTGCAGGAAAATTATTTCTAATGTTTATTTGAATGCAGCAAAATAGGTTAGATATATTGAGCTTACCTTTGAGATAATGAGGGGCTCCCCATGTTCCAGCCCTCCAGTTAGAGTAAACCCCCACGGAGCCCCCCCTTGCAGCTGCACATGGATGCACATTGAGGGTTGCGGGGTCCCCTCTGCAGCCTGAGCCTCCATTCCCACTGTTCCTCCATACACATCTAAAATTAATCCGCCGTAATCCAGGGCACAGGCACCCTAATATTTTCGGGATAGGATCCTTAGTCCAAACCTGTAACTTCTCTGTGCCATTGACAAGGAAATGAGCAAGGGGCAGGAGGAGGGCGGAACAGCCAATCATAGCCCGGGGGAGGGTTTACATGGTATTGAATAAAAACGAGTCTTTTCTCAATCTCTGTGTGTTAAAAGTACAGGACTACAGGTACTGTGTACAGTGTGTTTTATTAAAATTTACTTATGAAATTATATATTAACAAAAAGCATTTAAAGTTGCCATTTTATCTGTACGACTTTATTTGCATACCATTTACTACTGTAAAACATATTGTAACTGTCATATGACTAGTCACCTATGTAGGGTATTATATCCCATCCCATATAACCCTCCCTAACTCTCCTCCTGGTTCTCAATATATACTCCATACAATAATTCTTATTATTGTTTTGATTATACTTTAATGCAATGCTTTTAACTAATTGTACTGATCCATATATTCCCATCCAACGGCTCTATGCACCCCTCCCTAAACTCCTAAGACGAGAGACAGTGACCTATTACTGTTTATGACATGATTTCCTCTCCATTATTTTATGATCTCCAAATGATTAATCTTTAGAGCAGCATAATCTGTTGGGGCTCTACAAATAAATAATAAAAAAATAATAATAACCATCATTATTGTATATTGTTTTTAAGGTGGAAGATACTTTTCAACCTACCTGTTCATTGATATGTGTTAAAATAATATAAATATTTTTAAATATATCTATATTTTTTGGACTTTGTTTTTTTTCTTCACATTACACAGAACATATAGACCCCACTTTTTAGTGCTGTGGATACATTCTGAAAACTTGAGTGCTAAACAAGCAAAGAAAAAAGTGGTCACAGTATTTTATTATTATTCATTATTATGTTTTACATGAAGGACTGGACTGAGTCTGGTCCTTCTATAAGCAACATGAAATATGAAAAATACCTCATTTTTCAAACGATGATGCAGTAATGACCACTCTCAGGAATTTAATATATGAGATCCAAAAGATGCCAATGAAATGCTGTGGTTGATTTGCAGGTTGTTGGCAAACTACACCTATTTTGAGAATAGGGTTGCCAGTTGTCCCCCACAAAAACACTGGGTAATCTGTTGGTGATTGGTCACAATGGCAGGTAGCGGTAATTCACGCAATGCCACCACTCTTAATCCCACCATGTATATTTTTTATAGCTCAGTCATCATTTTACCCCTTGGCTGCCAGTAACATACATATCAATTATGTTACCTGTTTGGTTAGCAGTAATACACGTAAAAAGTTGTGATTTGGCCCTCTTCACTGTCTCTCTCTCTGCTTTGTGCTCCATATTTATAATGCATTGAGACTTAGCAGGCTTTTGAAAATAAGCTAATACTTAAGGACTTTTAAAAACTGGACATTTAAGTGTCCATTATTTTTGTGAAGATTTTACTGGACGGCCTGCTAAAATACTGGACAGTCCGGATGAATAGTGGACACCTGGCAACCCTATACCTCCCAGCATTTATGTTTTTATGCAGGACATGGAGGAAGGGGGATCAGGTTGGTCTGGGGTATGGCTAAGCATTTCTGGACTGGGTATCTGTGGTCCACATTTTAATACAAGAAGGCAGTTGCAAGCTCTAGAGACCTAAACTGTCTGAAACAGCAAGGGTCGCCAAAAGGTGTGTGTTTTAAAAAAGCACATTTGGCCATCTATTCCAATATGAACCCTTTGGCTCATCATTTTATGATGTGGTTATATGTCCAGATGGCACCTAAAGGATCTTTAAACACTTTGAGATTGTAATATATAAAATATTAAATTATGTGTAGTAAAATACATTTTGCAATGTACCTGCATTACAACTCTGGAAATTGTGGGCTTTCAAATTCCACTGAGTCTCTATAAAATAATGGATGCTGCAATGTTGTAACTTATTTGTACTGGATTTAAAAGTTTACTTATCTCATATCCCCTGCTGAGTCCAGTTAGTAACAGATATAATTGAGATGCTGCTGATTTGTGGCTGCACATATATGACTCTTGTTATTGGTTCACCAAATATGTTCATCTAGCTCACAGTAATGCATTGCTAGCTCACAGTAATGCATTGCTGCTCCTTCAAGAAGGAATAACAAAAGAATGAAGCAAATTTGATTATAGGAGTAAAATGGAAAGTTGTTTAAAATTGGGTGCTCTGTCTGAATCATGAAAATAAAACATAGTTTTATGTACGTTTCAATTCCCCTTTAAATGATAAACATATAAAACACATTTTCACATAACTGCAATTAATTTTTGAATTTAAGTATTTTTGTACAGGTATTAGCAAAAAATGCTCCTAGTAAAATGTATCACTGATTTACTGATAGCTTTCCTCTGCATTGATCCACAACAGCTGTATGTAACAAGTCAGTTAAAGTGAATGTAACGTTGAATAAAGGAGTGCCCTGTTTTTAAAAATACTCATAAAAACAGGAGCCCTTTCATTCATTAAACTTTACATTGCATCGGTTTTTTTTTTTAAATACTTACCTTTTCTTTAGGAAACCCACACTGGCAATCCTCAGCCCACTGCTCCTCTGTACTTAGTACAGCAATGACAAAACCAGCTTCCTCCAATCATGGCGTGCACCCCGAGGCATCCAGGTCGTGAGGCCACACAACGATTGGAGGAAGCGGGTTTCATCATCAATATGCTAAGTACTGCAGGAGAAGCTGGCGAAGGATCGCCGGTCTGGGTTTCCTAAAGAAAAAGGTATTTTAAAAAAAATGCTTCAATGTAAATTTTAATGAATGAAAGTGCCCCTGATTTTATGAGTATATTTAAAAACCGGACAGGGCACTCATTCATTAAAATTAACATTCACTTTAAGTGAGCCACCCCTGACATGATACACACTATCCCCAATCTCTGAGCAAGACTGCCATTTCAATGCATGTTCAACACTGCAGAGAAAAAGTTATCATTGAACCAGGGATTCTTTTCAAAACTGAAATGCAGTTATATGCATCCTTACACATCGCTCAACTCTCTGCCAGTCCCTTCACTGGCTACCTTCAAAATAAAACACAAAATCCTGACATCCAATGCCTTTAATAATACTGCTCCCCCTATATCTCAGACCTCATCTCCAGATACTCTCCCTCCCGTCCCCTTCACTCTGCTCATGACCTCCTTCTCTCATCCTCTCTTGTTACCTCTTAATATTCCCATCCACAGGACTTCTCCAGATTGGCCCCAATCTTGTCAAACTCTCTCCCTCGCTCCACAGGACTCTCCAGTTTTCATAGTTTCAATCTCTCCTTAAAGACTGTACTGTTCAGGGATGCATAGAATATACACTAACATTTTCTTACCTCAGTTCCTCTCCTCCTTTTGTCATCCCCTGAACCCCCTTAGCACGTAAGCTTACAAGCCCAGCTGTTTTGTAGATCACCTTCATGAGAGTGGTTTACAACAGTGCAACTTTTGTCAGGGCCCTCTACCCATTTGTCTCCTATAAATGCTACCTTGCATATTACACCTGTACAAACGTACTACACAACTATCAGGCTGATCTTGCCCTTGCTGTCCCTGTCTTGCTGAGTTGTCAGACATCTCACTGTTTACCTGTTTTTGGTTGCCTCGGGACACGCACTGAGGCTCCTGCTTTTATGATGCGGATATGTCCCTGGGATAGGCCCTTGTATTGCTTACACAGCCTGGGGCCCTCCCAATTTACACAAACCCCTTGGACATGTTTTTCAATATTAGCTGGTGATAAATGTAAGGTGATAAATTTAAAGGGACAGTAAAGTCAAAATTAAACTTTCATGATTCAGACAGAGCACTTAATTTTATACACCTTTCCATTTTTCTCCTGTTATACTTTGTTTTCTTGGTATCTTTTATTGAAGAGTAAAACTAGGTAGGCTCATAAGGGCTCAGGAGCATGCCCGTATCTTTAGTACTCTATGGCAGCTGTGTTTTGTAACATTATATAACAAAGCTACAAATAATGTTGCAAAAAACACTTGTGCCATAGAGTATTAAAGACACGGGCACGCTCTTGAGCTTTTATGAGCCTACCTAGTTTTACTCTTCAATAAAAGATACAAAGAAAACAAAGCAAATTTGATAACTGATGTAAATTGGAAAGTTGTTTAAAATTGCATGCTCTATCTGAAACATGAAAGTTACATTTTGACTAGACTGTCCCTTTAAAGGTACATACAATACAAAGCCATTCCTAAAATGAAACAGTATTATTATTATTAATAATAATAATAATCATATCTAAAATAATAAACAGAGTAATTGTACTTCTAATAATGGGCCAGATTACGAGTGGAACTCAAACATTTGTGCGCAATCGATAAGGGGATTATCGCGGCTGTTTGCACGCGCCGGGCTTACTGCTCGTATTACGAGTTGAAAGTAAATGTGATGGCTTGAGCGCAATCGCAATATATGCTAAAATGATTACCACAACTTCAGAGCTCTGGTTAACTGTTTAACGGAAAAAAAAGTTGCACAAAACACATCAAAACTACACTACAAATAATAGTTTCGCTCATAATAACACTATCTAATAAAAAATATTCCCAAAAAAATATTGCACACAAAAGTTATAAGGGCTTAAAGATATGAGGTCTAAGGTGTTAGAAAAAAAGGCAGACAAATGAATTTAACATTGAGATACGTCAAACATACACATGTCTAAAGATGGAGATATATATATATGCCTATATATGTATACATATGTATTTATATGTGTATTATATATGTATTTATAGACATACAGTATATACACATATAAACACATAAATTCATATGTGCACATTTATAGACATACATAGAAGTGCATTGGAGCCCTTTGCAGTTAAGTAGATGAAAACATGTAAAAGCGTATTTATGCAATATTTATATTTAATAAAGTATTATACTGTCTGTGTATTTACTGTAAATATTTCAAATTCCAATGTTCTGCACATAGCAGAACATGTTCTAAGTATTTATAAATAACTATACCCATATATATATATATATATATATCTGTATATATGTATACCTATATATAATCATCTATATAAATAGGTATATATATATATATTGTACCAAAATACCATAAGATATATGTAGAAAAATGTATTTATGAATAAATAGAACATATTCTTCTATGTGAAGAATATTGGAATGTAAATATTGGAATGTGAAATATTCATATTTTCATGTCTGGTTAGCACACTTGAGAATATGTGATCAGGTTTGCACAAGATTGAGGTTTTTTTCCACTTTTTTTCTCTATTGACTTCTATTGGGGAATACGTAAACGCGCACGTGATATTCTAACTTTAGCTTTTTGTGTTGTCCGGTTAGCACGTTAGCGAAATCAGTTTACTTTCAACTGATAATTAGAGCGCAACCTATCGAGCGCAAAAAGCTTACTTCTAGCACAGTTAACGCTCAAGCAGGAGCATTAATTAGCGCTCCACTTGTAATCTGGCCCAATACGTTTATAGATTTACTTATCTATCTGGAAAACTTCTAGTACCGATAAGGGGTAGATTACAAGTGGCATGTTAACTGTTGCGTGCAAGTGATATAGTTTTTTTGCACGTCACGGAAATAGCACTTTTATTACAAGTTTTATGCTCATCGGGTAAAAACCTTGTGTAAAGGGTAGTGCATTAAAAACAACATAAATATATATTGAAAATTACAGTTACACTCATATAAACAATATTTGATCAAAATTAGTCATATAAATATTAAAAAAGTTATAAGGGCTCAAAGGTTTATGGTGTAAGACAAGGTGTTTGACCGCAAAAGGCTATATTGTATATATACCGTATATATACATATACATGTCAAAATATGTGTATGTATGCATATGTACTGTACATATCTCACATTCCAATGTTCTTCACATACAGAAAAAAATATTTTTATTGCAAATATTTATTGCTACATATAACTGTATATACCTATTCCTATATACTGTATATATAAACTCACCAGCCACTTTATTAGGTACACCTGTTCAATTGCTTGGTAACACAAATTGCTAATCAGCCAATCACATGGCAGCAACTAATGCATTTAGGCATCTAGATGTTGTGAAGACGACTTGCTGAAGTTCAAACCAAGCATCAGAATGGGGAAGAAATGGGATTTAAGTGACTTTGAACGTGGCATGGTTGTTGGTGCCAGAAGGGCTAGTCTGAGTATTTAAAAAACTGCTGATCTACTACGATTTTCACCCACTACCATTTCTAGGGTTTACAGAGAATGGTCAGAAAAAGAGAAAATATCTAGTGAGCGGCAGTTGTGTAGACGAAAATGCCTTGTTGATGTCAGAGGTCAGAGGAGAATGGGCAGACTGGTTTGAGGTGATACAAAGGCAACAGTAACTCAAATAACCACTTATTACAACTAAAGTATGCAAAATACCATCTATGAACGCATAACACGTTGAACCTTGAAGCAGATGGGCTACAGTAGCAGAAGACCACACCGAGTGCCACTCCTGTCAGCTAAGAACAGGAAACTGAGGCTACAGTTTGCACAGGCTCAGCAAAATTGGACAATAGAAAAATGGGAAAATGTTGCCTGGTCTGATGAGTCTTGATTTCAGCTGCAACATTCAGTTGGTAGGGTCAGAATTTTGCGTAAACAACATGAAAGCATGGGTCCATCCTGCCTTGTTTCAGTCTGGTGGTGGTGTAATGGTGTGGTGGATATTTTCTTGGCACACTTTGGGCCCCTTAGTACCAACTGAGCATTGTTTTAATGCCACGGCCTACCTGAGTATTGTTGCTGATCATGTCCATCCCTTTATGACTACAGTGTACCCATCTTCTGATCCAGCAGGATAATGCATCATGTCACAAAGCTCAGATCATCTCAAACTGGTTCCTGAACATGACAATGAGTTCACAGTACTACAATGGCCTCCACAGTCACCAGATCTCAAACCAATAGAGCACCTTTGGGATGTGGTGGAATAGGAGATTCGCATTATGGATGAGTAGCCGACAAATCTGCAGCACCTGCTTGATGCTATCACGTAAATATGGACCAAAATGTCTGAGGAATGTTTCCAATACCTTGTTGAATCTATGCCATGAAGAATTATGGCAGTTCTGAAGGCAAAAGGGGGGTACAACCCGGTACTAGCAAGGTGTACCTAATAAAGTGGCCAATGAGTATATATGTGTATATATATATATATATATATATATATATATACAATGTTTTACATTTACATTATATATATATATATATATATATATATATATATAATTATTTTTTTTATATGTGAAGAACATAGGAATGTAAAATATGTATAACAAGCTTCAGGTTTCGCACTTTAGGTCTAATGCAGTTTTGGTTAGCACATGAAGAATTAGTACTCTTAAAGCACGTTTTTGAAATATTAAATATTAAAAAATAATTATTAAAAATGATTGTACATACTGTAAAAAAATATAAATAATCCATAGAATATATATATATGTGTATAATTAAATATATATTTTACTCCGCCCCCTCACCAACACCCCCCTCTCCCTTTACTCCCCTTTACCCCCCAATATAAGAGCGGCTTTTGTCCGCTGCATCCCCTTCCCCCAGCTCACTGTGTGGGCATCTTAAGCTTCTAGTTTGACAATCATTATACTCTCATAGTTTAGAACTCTAGGTTTCGGAGGACTCTAGACCCCCGCTGTCCCTTTTCTCTACATAACTCCATGTCCATAATGGCGCAACTCCAAGATTTTAGCCACTGCTAGGATCCTTATAAAAATGGAAGCATACTCTTACTCAGCTCTGGACAAACTAGATTTCTATCACAAGATCTGGTCACCCTGGTGGGAAAAATTCCCAAACTGAAAGATACCGAAACACTCGAATCCCTGCCATGATCCCTTCCCTTAACAGCGATGGTCTCTCGTATCTCCCCACCTTCTCTCTTAACACCTCCTTCTCCTAACTCTGTTATCTACTTCTGGTTAAACTATAAGACTTTATGTATGTATGTATATAACCTTTTTAATTGAAAAAGAAAAAAAAAAAAGAGAAAAGTTTAATTAAAGGGACACTGTACCCAAAAATTTTCTTTCGTGATTCAGATTGAGCATGACATTTTAAGCAACTTTCTAATTTACTCCTATTATCAAATTTTCTTCATTCTCTTGGTATCTTTATTTGAAATGCAAGAATGTAAGTTTAGATGCCGGCCCATTTTTGGTGAACAACCTGGGTTGTCCTTGCTGATTGGTGGATAAATTCATCCACCAATAAAAAAGTGCTGTCCAAAGTACTGAAACCAAAAAAAAGCTTAGATGCCTTCTTTTTCAAATAATAATAGCAAGAGAACGAAGAAAAATTGATAATAGGAGTAACTTAGAAAGTTGCTTAAAATTGCATGCTCTTTCTGAATTACAAAAGAAAAAAATTGGGTTCAGTGTCCCTTTAATATTGCAACACTTCAGCTGTATCTGTTATATCGATATCTGAGATGGTCCCTGCTGTTGCATCTATTTGTTTTGTATTGTTGACATTGTTGCATATTGTCGGTATGTTTGTTATTTGTGAAATTTTCAAATAAAAATATTTAATAAATATATATATATATATATATATATATAATTTTACAGTATGTATAATATTTTTAATAATTATTAATATTTTTTTAATATTTAATATTTCAGGAACCCGCTTTATGATTACTAATTCTTCATGTGCGTTAATCAGACACTACGTTACACCTAAACTGAGAAACCATTACGCATATTTTACATTCCTATTTTCTTCAAATAGCATTTTTTTTTATTTTTATTATTAAATATTTATTTATATATCTGATAATGTTAATGTAAATATTATATCTATACCTATACATCTATAGAAATAGATATACAGGTAGAGGTATGTACAAATATAAATAGTAATATATATATTTACAATAAAAATAAAACATTTCTGTATAAAAATTGGAATATAAAATATTTAAAACTCCTGTCAGGTTAGCGCATAAACCTTTTTTCTTTCATGTAATTAGCAAGAGTCCATGAGCTAGTGACGTATGGGATATACATTCCTACCAGGAGGGGCAAAGTTTCCCAAACCTCAAAATGCCTATAAATACACCCCTCACCACACCCACAAATCAGTTTTACAAACTTTGCCTCCTATGGAGGTGGTGAAGTAAGTTTGTGCTAGATTCTACGTTGATATGCGCTCCGCAGCAGGTTGGAGCCCGGTTTTCCTCTCAGCGTGCAGTGAATGTCAGAGGGATGTGAAGAGAGTATTGCCTGTTTGAATTCAATGATCTCCTTCTACGGGGTCTATTTCATAGGTTCTCTGTTATCGGTCGTAGAGATTCATCTCTTACCTCCCTTTTCAGATCGACGATATACTCTTATATATATACCATTACCTCTGCTGATTTTCGTTTCAGTACTGGTTTGGCTTTCTACAAACATGTAGATGAGTGTCCTGGGGTAAGTAAGTCTTATTTTCTGTGACACTCTAAGCTATGGTTGGGCACTTTTTTAAAGTTCTAAATATATGTATTCAAACATTTATTTGCCTTGACTCAGAATGTTCAACATTCCTTTTTTTCAGACAGTCAGTTTCATATTTGGGATAATGCATTTGAATCAATCATTTTTCTTACCTTAAAATTTTGACTTTTTCCCTGTGGGCTGTTAGGCTCGCGGGGGCTGAAAATGCTTCATTTTATTGCGTCATTCTTGGTGCCGACTTTTTTGGCGCAAAAAATCTTTTCTGTTTCCGGCGTCATACGTGTCGCCGGAAGTTGTGTCATTTTTTTACGTTCTTTTGCGCCAAAAATGTTGGCGTTCCGGATGTGGCGTCATTTTTGGCGCCAAAAGCATTTAGGCGCCAAATAATGTGGGCGTCTTTTTTGGCGCTAAAAAATATGGGCGTCGCTTTTGTCTCCACATTATTTAAGTCTCATTTTTTCATTGCTTCTGGTTGCTAGAAGCTTGTTCTTTGGCATTTTTTCCCATTCCTGAAACTGTCATTTAAGGAATTTGATCAATTTTGCTTTATATGTTGTTTTTTCTCTTACATATTGCAAGATGTCTCACGTTGCATCTGAGTCAGAAGATACTTCAGGAAAATCTCTGTCTGGTGCTGGAACTACCAAAGCTAAGTGTATCTGCTGTAAACTTTTGGTAGCTGTTCCTCCAGCTGTTGTTTGTATTAAATGTCATGACAAACTTGTTAATGCAGATAATATTTCCTTTAGTAAAGTACCATTACCTGTTGCAGTTCCAACAACATCTAATGTTCAGAGTGTTCCTGATAACATAAGAGATTTTGTTTCTGAATCCATTAAGAAGGCTATGTCTATTATTCCTCCTTCTAGTAAACACAAAAAATCTTTTAAAACTTCTCGTTATTCAGATGAATTTTTAAATGAACATCATCATTCTGATTCTAATGATTCTTCTGGTTCAGAGGATTCTATCTCAGAGATTGATGCTGATAAATCTTCATATTTATTTAAAATGGAATTTATTCGTTCTTTACTTAAAGAAGTTTTAATTGCTTTAGAAATTGAGGATTCTGGTCCTCTTGATATTAAATCTAAACGTTTAGACAAGGTCTTTAAATCTCCTGTGGTTATTCTAGAAGTATTTCCTGTTCCTGGTGCTATTTCTGAAGTAATTTCCAGAGAATGGGATAAATTGGGTAATTCATTTACTCCCTCTAAACGTTTTAAGCAATTATATCCTGTGCCGTCCGACAGATTAGAGTTTTGGGACAAAATCCCTAAAGTTGATGGGGCTATTTCTACCCTTGCTAAACGTACTACTATTCCTACGTCAGATGATACTTCCTTTAAGGATCCTTTAGATAGGAAAATTGAATCCTTTCTAAGAAAAGCTTATCTGTGTTCAGGTAATCTTCTTAGACCTGCTATATCATTGGCTGATGTTGCTGCAGCTTCAACTTTTTGGTTGGAAACTTTAGCGCAACAAGTAACAGATCATGATTCTCATAATATTATTATTCTTCTTCAACATGCTAATAATTTTATCTGTGATGCCATTTTTGATATTATCAGAGTTGATGTCAGGTTTATGTCTCTAGCTATTTTAGCTAGAAGAGCTTTATGGCTTAAAACTTGGAATGCTGATATGTCTTCTAAATCGACTCTACTTTCCCTTTCTTTCCAGGGTAATAAATTATTTGGTTCTCAGTTGGATTCTATTATCTCAACTGTTACTGGTGGGAAAGGAACTTTTTTACCACAGGATAAAAAATCTAAAGGTAAAAACAGGGCTAATAATCGTTTTCGTTCCTTTCGTTTCAACAAAGAACAAAAGCCTGATCCTTCATCCTCAGGAGCAGTTTCAGTTTGGAAACCATCTCCAGTCTGGAATAAATCCAAGCCTTCTAGAAAAGCAAAGCCAGCTTCTAAATCCACATGAAGGTGCGGCCCTCATTCCAGCTCAGCTGATAGGGGGCAGATTACGTTTTTTCAAAGAAATTTGGATCAATTCTGTTCACAATCTTTGGATTCAGAACATTGTTTCAGAAGGGTACAGAATTGGTTTCAAGATAAGACCTCCTGCAAAGAGATTTTTTCTTTCCCGTGTCCCAGTAAACCCAGTGAAAGCTCAAGCATTTCTGAAATGTGTTTCAGATCTAGTGTTGGCTGGAGTAATTATGCCAGTTCCAGTTTTGGAACAGGGGCTGGGGTTTTATTCGAATCTCTTCATTGTACCCAAGAAGGAGAATTCCTTCAGACCAGTTCTGGATCTAAAAATATTGAATCGTTATGTAAGGATACCAACATTCAAAATGGTAACTGTAAGGACTATCTTGCCTTTTGTTCAGCAAGGGCATTATATGTCTACAATAGATTTACAGGATGCATATCTGCATATTCCGATTCATCCAGCTCACTATCAGTTCCTGAGATTCTCTTTCCTGGACAAGCATTACCAGTTTGTGGCTCTGCCGTTTGGCCTAGCTACAGCTCCAAGAATTTTTACAAAGGTTCTTGGTGCCCTTCTGTCTGTAATCAGAGAACAGGGTATTGTGGTATTTCCTTATTTGGACGATATCTTGGTACTTGCTCAGTCTTCACATTTAGCAGAATCTCATACGAATCGACTTGTGTTGTTTCTTCAAGATCATGGTTGGAGGATCAATTCACTAAAAAGTTCATTGATTCCTCAGACAAGGGTAACCTTTTTAGGTTTCCAGATAGATTCAGTGTCCATGACTCTGTCTTTGACAGACAAGAGACGTCTAAAATTGATTTCAGCTTGTCGAAACCTTCAGTCACAATCATTCCCTTCGGTAGCCTTATGCATGGAAATTCTAGGTCTTATGACTGCTGCATCGGACGCGATCCCCTTTGCTCGTTTTCACATGCGACCTCTTCAGCTCTGTATGCTGAACCAATGGTGCAGGGATTACACAAAGATATCTCAATTAATATCTTTAAAACCGATTGTACGACATTCTCTGACGTGGTGGACAGATCACCATCGTTTAATTCAGGGGGCTTCTTTTGTTCTTCCGACCTGGACTATAATCTCAACAGATGCAAGTCTTACAGGTTGGGGAGCTGTGTGGGGGTCTCTGACGGCACAAGGGGTTTGGGAATCTCAGGAGGCGAGATTACCGATCAATATTTTGGAACTCCGTGCAATTTTCAGAGCTCTTCAGTCTTGGCCTCTTCTGAAGAGAGAGTCGTTCATTTGTTTTCAGACAGACAATGTCACAACTGTGGCATACATCAATCATCAAGGAGGGACTCACAGTCCTCTGGCTATGAAAGAATTATCTCGAATTCTGGTTTGGGCGGAATCCAGCTCCTGTCTAATCTCTGCGGTTCATATCCCAGGTATAGACAATTGGGAAGCGGATTATCTCAGTCGCCAAACGTTGCATCCGGGCGAATGGTCTCTTCACCCAGAGGTATTTCTTCAGATTGTTCAAATGTGGGAACTCCCAGAAATAGATCTGATGGCTTCTCATCTAAACAAGAAACTTCCCAGGTATCTGTCCAGATCCCGGGATCCTCAGGCGGAGGCAGTGGATGCATTATCACTTCCTTGGAAGTATCATCCTGCCTATATCTTTCCGCCTCTAGTTCTTCTTCCAAGAGTAATCTCCAAGATTCTGAAGGAATGCTCGTTTGTTCTGCTGGTAGCTCCAGCATGGCCTCACAGGTTTTGGTATGCGGATCTTGTCCGGATGGCCTCTTGCCAGCCGTGGACTCTTCCGTTAAGACCAGACCTTCTGTCGCAAGGTCCTTTCTTCCATCAGGATCTCAAATCCTTAAATTTAAAGGTATGGAGATTGAACGCTTGATTCTTGGTCATAGAGGTTTCTCTGACTCTGTGATTAATACTATGTTACAGGCTCGTAAATCTGTATCTAGAGAGATATATTATAGAGTCTGGAAGACTTATATTTCTTGGTGTCTTTCTCATCATTTTTCCTGGCATTCTTTTAGAATTCCGAGAATTTTACAGTTTCTTCAGGATGGTTTAGATAAAGGTTTGTCCGCAAGTTCCTTGAAAGGACAAATCTCTGCTCTTTCTGTTCTTTTTCACAGAAAGATTGCTAATCTTCCTGATATTCATTGTTTTGTACAAGCTTTGGTTCGTATAAAACCTGTCATTAAGTCTATTTCTCCTCCTTGGAGTTTGAATTTGGTTCTGGGGGCTCTTCAAGCTCCTCCTTTTGAACCCATGCATTCATTGGACATTAAATTACTTTCTTGGAAAGTTTTGTTCCTTTTGGCCATCTCTTCTGCCAGAAGAGTCTCTGAATTATCTGCTCTTTCTTGTGAGTCTCCTTTTCTGATTTTTCATCAGGATAAGGCGGTGTTGCGAACTTCTTTTGAATTTTTACCTAAGGTTGTGAATTCCAACAACATTAGTAGAGAAATTGTGGTTCCTTCATTATGTCCTAATCCTAAGAATTCTAAGGAGAAATCATTGCATTCTTTGGATGTTGTTAGAGCTTTGAAATATTATGTTGAAGCTACTAAGTCTTTCCGAAAGACTTCTAGTCTATTTGTCATCTTTTCCGGTTCTAGAAAAGGTCAGAAAGCTTCTGCCATTTCTTTGGCATCTTGGTTGAAATCCTTAATTCACCATGCTTATGTCGAGTCGGGTAAAACTCCGCCTCAAAGGATTACAGCTCATTCTACTTGGTCAGTTTCTACTTCCTGGGCGTTTAGGAATGAGGCTTCGGTTGATCAGATTTGCAAAGCAGCAACTTGTTCCTCTTTGCATACTTTTACTAAATTCTACCCTTTTGATGTGTTTTCTTCTTCTGAAGCAGTTTTTGGTACAAAAGTACTTCAGGCAGCGGTTTCAGTTTGAATCTTCTGCTTATGTTTTCATTAAACTTTATTTTGGGTGTGCATTATTTTCAGCAGGAATTGGCTGTCTTTATTTTATCCCTCCCTCTCTAGTGACTCTTGCGTGGAAAGATCCACATCTTGTGTAGTCATTATCCCATACGTCACTAGCTCATGGACTCTTGCTAATTACATGAAAGAAAACATAATTTATGTAAGAACTTACCTGATAAATTCATTTCTTTCATATTAGCAAGAGTCCATGAGGCCCACCCTTTTTGTGGTGGTTATGATTTTTTTTGTATAAAGCACAACTATTCCAATTCCTTGGCTATTCGTTAAACTGAATTGTGGGTGTGGTGAGGGGTGTATTTATAGGCATTTTAAGGTTTGGGAAACTTTGCCCCTCCTGGTAGGAATGTATATCCCATACGTCACTAGCTCATGGACTCTTGCTAATATGAAAGAAATGAATTTATCAGGTAAGTTCTTACATAAATTATGTTTTTTCATCTTCATTCTCCATTGTGGTCTATGGGGAGAATAAGTTAACGCGGTTGTGATATTCTAAGTCCTTTGGAAAGCGCGCATCAGATTTTGCTTGTGGACAAACTTTTTTACTTTCAACTTATATATATGCACGCTGACGGACGCAAAAAGCTTTCTTCTAGCAAAGTTTACACTGGAGCAAAAGCTCTAAATAGTGTGTCACTTGTATTCTGGCCCATAATTTCCTTTCTGAATTCAGAAGTTTCAACATCAGAAAAAAGTAGAAGCAAATCAGCTTAGGAACTGTATTATTTTTTCATAATAGTCTCCAATATATATGGGTCAATCCATCTCAAGCGGTTGACCATTTTTAATTTTCCTTATTTTGTTTGAGTGATTACCTCTATGTCTTGGTATTGCAAAATCACCTGTTTTTATTTTTATTTTCAATTAACTATCTGCTAGATTATGAGTCTTGAGTTAGCCTTAAAAAGCAGCGTTGAGAGGTCCCAACACTGCTTTTTAACGCCCGCTGGTATTACGAGTCTTGAAGATACAGGTGTACCGCTCACTTTTTCGGCCAGACTCTAAAATACCGCAAATCCACTTACGTCAATTGCGTATCCTATTTTTTCAATAGGACTTGCATAGCGCCGGTATTACGAGTCTTCCAAAAAGTGAGCGGTAGACCCTCTCCTGTCAAGCCTGGTACCGCATTTTAAAGTCAGTAGTTAAGAGTTTTATGGTCTAACGCCGTAGCATAAAACTAAAGTGCTAAAAAGTTCACTAACACCCATAAACTACCTATTAACCCCTAAACCGAGCCCCCCCCCCCCACATCACAAACACTAAAATACATTTTTTAACCCCTAATCTGCCGAACCGGACATCACCGCCACTATAATAAATATATTAACCCCTAAACCGCCGCACTCCCGCCTCGCAAACACTAGTTAAATTTTAATTAACCCCTAATCTGCCGTCCCTAACATCGCCGACACCTACCTAAATTTATTAACCCCTATTCTGCTGCCCCCAACGTCGCCGCCACTATATTAAAGTTATTAACCCCTAAATCTAAGTCTAAACCTAACACCCCCCTAACTTAAATATAATTTAAATAAATCTAAATAAAATAACTACAATTAACTAAATTATTCCAATTTAAAACAAAATACTTACCTATAAAATAAACCCTAAGCTAGCTACAATATAACTAATAGTTACATTGTAGCTATCTTAGGATTTATTTTTATTTTACAGGCAACTTTGTATTTATTTTAACTAGGTAGAATAGTTATTAAATAGTTATTAACTATTTAATAGCTACCTAGTTAAAATAAAGACAAATTTACCTGTAAAATAAAACCTAACCTAAGTTACAATTACACCTACCACTACACTATAATTAAATTAATTCCCTAAATTAACTACAATTAAATACAATTAAATACAATTATCTAAAGTACAAAAACAAACACTAAATTGCAGAAAATAATAAAATAATTACAAGTTTTTTAAACTAATTACACCTAATCTAATCCCCCTAATAAAATAAAAAAGCCCCCCAAAATAATAAAAAGCCCTACCCTATACTAAATTACAAATAGCCCTTAAAAGGGCCTTTTGGGGGGCATTGCCCCAAAGTAATCAACTCTTTTACCTGTAAAAAAAAGTACAATACCCCCCCAACATTAAAACCCACCACCCACACAACCAACCCTACTCTAAAACCCACCCAATCCACCCTTAATAAAACCTAACACTAACCCCTTGAAGATCACCCTACCTTAAGAAGTCTTCACCCAACCGGGCCGAAGTCCTCAACGAAGCCGGGTGAAGTGGTCCTCCAGAAGGGCAGAAGTCTTCATCCAAGCTGGTAAGAAGAGGTCCTCCAGACGGGCAGAAGTCTTCATCCAGACGGCATCTTCTATCTTCATCCATCGGGCACGGAGCGGGTCCATCTTCAAGACATCCAACGCGGAGCATCCTCTTCTTTCTTCATCCGACGACTGAATGAAGGTTCCTTTAAATGACGTCATCTAAGATGGTGTCCCTTCAATTCCGATTGGCTGATAGAATTCTATCAGCCAATCGGAATTAAGGTAGAAAAATCCTATTGGCTGATGCAATCAGCCAATAGGATTGAACTTCAATCCTATTGGCTGATTAGAACAGCCAATATGATTGAGGTCACATTCTATTGGCTGTTCCAATCATGGTTGTAAATCGAAAACGAGTTTATAATGTAAGTCAATGGGAAGCGAGGGAGTTAGGTTCCAGGCCCCTCTCAAAATTGTCATAAGTAACACCTAATACATTATTTTTAAAGCTTTGAAATGAAGACTTTAAATGCTAAACCTAATAAAATAATCACACAACACATAATATATAATTAAACTAAGTTAAATGAACAAAAAGTTTTGCTAAACAGCATTATAAACCTAATAAAATAATCACACAACAGAGACTTCACTTCCATTTTTCTGCAAGCAGTTCTTTATATGCATTCCAATCTGGACTGATTTATAGATAGAAAAATCTTGTTCCTTTGAAATCTGTTCGATAGCTCAGGTCTGGTTAAACTGATTAATTTCCGTTGGCTTGGCTTTGCTGCAACAAAAGCGGACAGCTCCACCTACTGGCTATTTTAATAAATGCACTGCTTCTCAATGCTTTTCAATAGCAGTCACATGACTGGGAAAAAAGGTTGTTATTCTGAAACGGTGTAAATTGAACCGTTGTAAACCGAGGGCCATCTGTAATTAGTTTAAAAAACTTGTAATTATTTTATTATTTTCTGTAATTTAGTGGGGGGGGGGGTTTCTTCGTACTTTAGATAATTGTATTTAATTGTATTTAATTGTAGTTAATTTAGGGAATTAATTTAATTATAGTGTAGTGTTAGGTGTAATTGTAACTTAGGTTAGGTTTTATTTTACAGGTAAATTTGTCTTTATTTTAACTTGGTAGTTATTAAATAGTTAATAACTATTTAATAACTATTCTACCGAGTTAAAATAAATACAAAGTTGCCTGTAAAATAAAAATAAATCCTAAGCTAGCTACAATGTAACTATTAGTTATATTGTAACTAGCTTAGGGTTTATTTTATAGGTAAGTATTTAGTTTTAAATAAGAATAATTTAGTTAATGATAGTAATATTTATTTAGATTTATTTAAATTATATTTAAGTTAGGGGGGTTAGGGTTAGACTTAGGTTTAGGTTAAGAACTTTAATATAGTGGTGGCGATGTTTGAGCGGCAGATTAGGGGTTAATAAGTGTAGGTAAGTGGCAGCGACATTGGGGGCGGCAGAGTAGGGGTTAATAAATAAAATGTAGGTGTCGGTGATGTTGGGGGCAGCAGATTAGGGGTTCATAAGTATAATGTAAGTGGCGGAGGTGTCCGGAGTGGAAGATTAGGGGTTAATAATATAATGCAGGTGTCGGCGATGTTGGGGGTGGCAGATTAGGGGTTAATAAGTGTAAGATTAGGGGTGTTTAGACTCGGGGTTCATGTTAGGGTGTTAGGTGTAGACATAAAAAGTATTTCCCCATAGGAATCAATATCAATGGGGCTGCGTTAGGAGCTGAACGCTGATTTTTTGCAGGTGTTAGTTTTTTTTTTCAGCCGGCTCTGCCCCATTGAATCCTATGGGGAAATCGTGCACAAGCACGTTTAGCCAGCTCACCGCTAACATAAGCAGCGCTGGTATTGAGGTGAGATGTGGAGCAAAATTTTGCTCTCCGCTCACTTTTCTGCAGCTAACGCCGGGTTTGTAAAAACCCATAATACCAGCGCTGTCTGTAGGTGAGCGGTGAGCATAAACTGCTCGTTAGCACCGCACACCATTACCGACAAAACTCGTAATTTAGGCGTTAGTTTAACCATGACAGCCATCTTTGTGTAATGGTGCAAAACAAAGATTGGTTATACAGATGTTTATGGAAACCTCAATATCTCAGCTCAGGATGGTCCTCGCTCATTAGAACAAATGATCTCTATGATCTCTATGTTCATATATTTTGCAGTCTTGATCCTTAGAACTTAAGTCCTTATGTAATGATGAAAATCGCTGAAAGTTCCACTTTTAGGGTCAATTTATAATGGGAAGGGTTCAAGTCTCAGTCTTAAATTTTATTTATGGGGTACTTAGGTAAGTATAGTGTGCATGCAGAACATTTCAGGTTTCTCTTAAAAAAAATTTTTTTATTGGGGCGAGAAAGTGCAATTTTCTCTTGTTAAGTGTATCCAGTCCACGGATCATCCATTACTTGTGGGATATTCTCCTTCCCAACAGGAAGTTGCAAGAGGATCACCCACAGCAGAGCTGCTATATAGCTCCTCCCCTCACTGCCATATCCAGTCATTCTCTTGCAACTCTCAACAAAGATGGACGTAGTAAGAGGAGAGTGGTGTATTATAGTTAGTTTTTTAACTTCAATCAAAAGTTTGTTATTTTTAAATGGTACCGGAGTGTACTGTTTCATCTCAGGCAGCATTAGAAGAAGAATCTGCCTGTGATTTCTATGATCTTAGCAGAAGTAACTAAGATCCACTGCCGTTCTCACATATTCTGAGGAGTGAGGTAACTTCAGAGGGGGAATGGCGTGCAGGTTTTCCTGCAATAAGGTATGTGCAGTTAATATATTTCTAGGGATGGAATTTGCTAGAAAAATGCTGCTGATACCAGATTAATGTAAGTTAAGCCTTAAATGCAGTGATAGCGACTGGTATCAGGCTTATTAACAGAGATACATACTCTTATAAAAGTGTAATATAAAACGATTGCTGGCATGTTAATCGTTTTTATACATGTTTGGTGACAAAACTTATTGGGGCCTAGTTTTTTTCCACATGGCTGGCTTGATTTTTGCCTAGAAACAGTTTCCTGAAGCTTTCCACTGTTGCAATATGAGTGTGAAGGGCCTATTTTAGTGCTTTTCTGTGCAGCTAAAAATACTGACAGAGACATTCAGCTTCCCTCTGCATGATACAGGACATCTCTGAAGGGCTGAAAAGGCTTCAAAGTCGTGTTTGAGGAGGGTAACAATCACAGTAGACTGTGGCAGTTGTGACTGTGTTTAAAAAACGTTTTTGTCATTTATTCTGTTTATGTTATTAAGGGGTTAATCATCCATTTGCAAGTGGGTGCAATGCTCTGCTGACTTGTTACATACACTGTAAAAATGTTGTTAGTGTAACTGCCTTTTTTCAGTTTTTTTTTAAATTTTGTCAAAATTTGTTACTCTTAAAGGCACAGTAAAAATTTTTATATTGCTTGTTAACTTGCTTTAAAGTGTTTTCCAAGCTTGCTAGTCTCATTGCTAGTCTTGTTCATTATGTTTAAAAGCCATGGTGGAGCCCCATAGGAGAATGTGTACTAAATGTATTGATTTCACCTTAAACAGTAAAGATCAGTCTTTATCTATAAAATAATTGTCACCAGAGGGGTCTGTTCGAGGGGGAAGTTATGCAGACTAACTCTCCCCACGTGTCGGACCCTTCGCCTCCCGCTCAAGGGACGCACGCTAATATGGCGCCAAGTACATCAGGGACGCCCATAGCGATTACTTTGCAGGACATGGCTGCAATCATGAATAATACCCTGTCAGAGGTATTATCCAGATTGCCTGAATTGAGAGGCAAGCGCGATAGCTCTGGGGTTAGACGAGATACAGAGCGCGTAGATGCTTTAAGAGCCATGTCTGATACTGCGTCACAATATGCAGAACCTGAGGACGGAGAGCTTATGTCTGTGGGTGACGTCTCTGAATCAGGGAGACCTGATTCAGAGATTTCTAATTTTAAATTTAAGCTTGAGAACCTCCGTGTATTGCTTGGGGAGGTATTAGCTGCTCTGAATGACTGTGACACAATTGCAGTGCCAGAGAAATTGTGTAGGCTGGATAAATACTATGCAGTGCCGGTGAGTACTGATGTTTTTCCAATACCTAAAAGGCTTACAGAAATTATTAGTAAGGAGTGGGATAGGCCCGGTGTGCCCTTTTCCCCACCTCCTATATTTAGAAAAATGTTTCCAATAGATGCCACTACACGGAACTTATGGCAGACTGTCCCTAAGGTGGAGGGAGCAGTTTCTACTTTAGCAAAGCGTACCACTATCCCGGTTGAGGACAGTTGTGCTTTTTCAGATCCAATGGATAAAAAATTAGAGGGTTACCTTAAGAAAATGTTTATTCAACAAGGTTTTATTTTACAGCCCCTTGCATGCATTGCGCCTGTCACTGCTGCGGCGGCATTCTGGTTTGAGGCCCTGGAAGAGGCCATCCATACAGCTCCATTGACTGAAATTGTTGACAAGCTTAGAACTCTTAAGCTAGCTAACTCATTTGTTTCTGATGCCATTGTTCATTTGACTAAACTAACGGCTAAGAATTCCGGATTCGCCATCCAGGCGCGTAGGGCGCTATGGCTCAAATCCTGGTCAGCTGATGTGACTTCAAAGTCTAAATTACTCAACATTCCTTTCAAGGGGCAGACCTTATTCGGGCCTGGTTTGAAAGAAATTATTGCTGACATTACTGGAGGTAAGGGTCATACCCTTCCTCAGGACAGGGCCAAATCAAAGGCCAAACAGTCTAATTTTCGTGCCTTTCGAAATTTCAAGGCAGGTGCAGCATCAACTTCCTCTGCTTCAAAACAAGAGGGAACTTTTGCTCAATCCAAGCAGGCCTGGAAACCTAACCAGTCCTGGAACAAGGGCAAGCAGGCCAGAAAGCCTGCTGCTGCCTCTAAAACAGCATGAAGGAGCGGCCCCCTATCCGACAACGGATCTAGTAGGGGGCAGACTCTCTCTCTTCGCCCAGGCGTGGGCAAGAGATGTTCAGGATCCCTGAGCGTTGGAGATCATATCTCAGGGATATCTTCTGGACTTCAAAGCTTCTCCTCCACAAGGGAGATTTCACCTTTCAAGATTATCTGCAAACCAGATAAAGAAAGAGGCATTCCTAAACTGCGTACAAGATCTCCTTGTAATGGGAGTGATCCATCCAGTTCCGCGGACAGAACAAGGACAGGGGTTTTATTCAAATCTGTTTGTGGTTCCCAAAAAAGAGGGAACCTTCAGACCAATTTTGGATTTAAAGATCCTAAACAAATTCCTCAGAGTTCCGTCATTCAAGATGGAAACTATTCGAACCATTTTACCCATGATCCAAGAGGGTCAGTACATGACCACAGTGGACTTAAAGGATGCCTACCTTCACATTCCGATTCACAAGAATCATCATCAGTTCCTGAGGTTTGCCTTTCTAGACAGGCATTACCAATTTTTAGCTCTTCCATTCGGGTTGGCTACAGCCCCAAGAATTTTTACAAAGGTTCTGGGCTCACTTCTGGCGGTCCTAAGACTGCGAGGCATAGCGGTGGCTCCTTACCTGGACGATATCCTGATACAGGCGTCAAGCTTTCAAATTGCCAAATCTCATACAGAGATAGTTCTGGCATTCCTGAGGTCGCATGGGTGGAAAGTGAACGAAGAAAAGAGTTCTCTATCTCCTCTCACAAGGGTTTCCTTCCTAGGGACTCTAATAGATTCTGTAGAAATGAAAATTTACCTGACGGAGTCCAGGTTATCAAAACTTCTAAATGCTTGCCGTGTTCTTCACTCCATTCCGCGCCCCACGGTGGCTCAGTGCATGGAAGTAATCGGCTTAATGGTAGCGGCGATGGACATAGTGCCATTCGCGCGCCTGCATCTCAGACCACTGCAATTATGCATGCTCAGTCAGTGGAATGGGGATTACACAGATTTGTCCCCTCTACTAAATCTGGATCAGGAAACCAGAGATTCTCTTCTCTGGTGATTATCTCGGGCCCATCTGTCCAAGGGTATGACCTTTCGCAGACCAGATTGGACAATTGTAACAACAGATGCCAGCCTTCTAGGTTGGGGTGCAGTCTGGAACTCCCTGAAGGCTCAGGGTTCATAGACTCAGGAGGAGAAACTCCTCCCAATAAATATTCTGGAGTTAAGAGCAATATTCAATGCTCTTCTGGCTTGGCCTCAGCTAGCAACACTGAGGTTCATCAGATTTCAGTCGAACAACATCACGACTGTGGCTTACATCAACCATCAAGGGGGAAACAGGAGTTCCCTAGCGATGTCAGAAGTCTCCAAGATAATTCGCTGGGCAGAGACTCACTCTTGCCACCTGTCAGCGATCCATATCCCAGGTGTAGAGAACTGGGAGGCGGATTTTCTAAGTCGTCAGACTTTTCATCCGGGAGAATGGGAACTCCATCCGGAGGTGTTTGCTCAATTGGTTCTCCGTTGGGGCAAACCAGAATTGGATCTCATGGCGTCTCACCAGAACGCCAAGCTTCCTTGTTACGGATCCAGGTCCAGGGACCCAGAAGCGGCACTGATAGATGCTCTAGCAGCACCTTGGTTCTTCAACCTGGCTTATGTGTTTCCACCGTTTCCTCTGCTCCCTCGTCTGATTGCCAAAATCAAACAGGAAAGAGCATCAGTGATATTGATAGCGCCTGCGTGGCCACGCAGGACCTGGTATGCAGACCTAGTGGACATGTCATCCTTTCCACCATGGACTCTGCCTCTGAGACAAGACCTTCTAATACAAGGTCCTTTCAATCATCCGAATCTACTTTCTCTGAGACTGACTGCATGGAGATTGAACGCTTGATCCTATCAAAGCGTGGCATCTCCGAGTCAGTAATTGATACCTTAATACAGGCACGAAAGCCTGTCACCAGGAAAATTTACCACAAGATATGGCGTAAATATCTTCATTGGTGTGAATCCAAGAATTACTCATGGAGTAGGGTTAGGATTCCTAGGATATTGTCCTTCCTCCAAGAGGGTTTGGACAAAGGATTATCAGCTAGTTCTTTAAAGGGACAGATTTCTTCTCTGTCTATTCTTTTACACAAGCATCTGGCAGAAGTTCCAGACGTTCAGGCATTTTGTCAGGCTTTAGTTAGAATTAAGCCTGTGTTTAAACCTGTTGCTCCTCCATGGAGCTTAAACTTGGTTCTTAAAGTTCTTCAAGGGGTTCCGTTTGAACCCCTTCATTCTATTGATATCAAACTTCTTTCATGGAAAGTTCTTTTTCTGATGGCTATTTCCTCGGCTCGAAGAGTCTCGGAGTTATCTGCCTTACATTGTGATTCTCCTTATCTGATCTTTCATTCAGATAAAGTTGTTCTGCGTACAAAACCTGGATTTTTACCTAAGGTGGTTTCTAACAAGAATATCAATCAAGAGATTGTTGTTCCATCATTATGTCCTAATCCTTCTTCAAAGAAGGAACGTCTTTTGCATAATCTAGACGTAGTCCGTGCCTTGAAGTTTTACTTACAGGCTACTAAAGATTTTCGCCAAACATCTAACCTGTTTGTTGTTTACTCTGGACAGAGGAGAGGTCAGAAGGCCTCGGCAACCTCTCTTTCTTTTTGGCTTCGGAGTATAATACGCTTAGCCTATGAGACTGCTGGACAGCAGCCTCCTGATAGGATTACAGCTCATTCTACTAGAGCTGTGGCTTCCACCTGGGCCTTTAAAAAATGAGGCTGCAACTTGGTCTTCCCTTCATACTTTTTACAAATTTGATACTTTTGCTTCTTCGGAGGCTGTTTTTGGGAGAGGTTCTACAGGCAGTGGTTCCTTCCGTTTAAGTTCCTGCCTTGTCCCTCCCATCATCCGTGTACTTTAGCTTTGGTATTGGTATCCCACAAGTAATGGATGATCCGTGGACTGGATACACTTAACAAGAGAAAACATAATTTATGCTTACCTGGTAAATTTATTTCTCTTGTAGTGTATCCAGTCCACGGCCCGCCCTGTCCTTTTCAGGCAGGTCTAAATTTTAATTAAACTACAGTCACCACTGCACTCTATGGTTTCTCCTTTTCTCGGCTTGTTTCGGTCGAATGACTGGATATGGCAGTGAGGGGAGGAGCTATATAGCAGCTCTGCTGTGGGTGATCCTCTTGCAACTTCCTGTTGGGAAGGAGAATATCCCACAAGTAATGGATGATACGTGGACTGGATACACTACAAGAGAAATAAATTTATCAGGTAAGCATAAATTATGTTTTTTAACATTTCCCTTCAATTTCAGGTTGATTCTGGTGGCGGTCCAGATAGGAACCTAGTTACAGTGTTAGGGATAGTAGAAATGTGGAGAAAAGAATACTTTATTCATGTGTTTTGAGAAATGACAAGATGTAATATAAGCATAAAAAAATGATAAAAATGAACTGTATTTTACACTAATTACGTTTATGATTAACACACCACCATTTCAAGCTACATGATTGATAAGAAGCTGTGATATTTCCTCACTCAGTCTAAGAAATTTTGTGGGAGCTTACGATGGCAGTAGCCAACTCAGCAGGTGTCAGTTTCCTGAGAACATTGTTCATGGGAACCCATGCTTTGTCCACTGTAGATATCTTGAACAATGTTCTTGGTCCAGGTTTTACAAAAACATTTCAGTTTTTCTTGCTGATATCCTCAATCAAGCCTAACCACCACTGGTCATCATAGAGACATTGGCACAGTCATTATTCCGTAAGATTAGGGGGACAAATGTCATCACTGCATGTTCTTCAAACTCTTGCAATGCAAATGTAAAGTAGCATCTGATAGTACTCTCTGATTCAAAACTGTGAAATGTTCTTGTACCTGGAATTCTCTCACACTTATCAAACCTGTCCTTGAGTGTCAGTTCATGAAATTCCTTATTTTTGATATAGACGTATGTAACCCCTTAATCTTCTCATTGCAAAAGAGTAACATATCTTCAAGGGTTAAGACTTGCCCTCTACTGTCCTCTGAAAACTAGCTTAAGTTTTTCCCACTTAGTTCTTCTTTAACTCCCATCACATGCATTTTTGCCATGGGACTGTGACACTTAGACTTAGATTGTATATGTAGCTTTTCTTTAAGTACACAGTCCAATATTGAGGGAATTGAACTTTAACCAGAGAAAAACAGTTGGTCTGTAATGCCCTTATAATAACACTTTATACAAAAACAGTGTATGAATAAAAGCTATCGAGACTTGAGTATGTTACCCCTAAAGGTTCAGGATAATGATATAGTAATTTGCCTTAAATGAGTGTTAGCCTTTTTTATGAGTGAGATGCTATTTAATAACACGTAAGCAACAGAATTCTCAGAGTAGGTATTTCCACGTAGGACTTAGATTTAAAGTGAAGGTAAAGTTATAGTCTTTTGAACACTACTTATCATTTTTCCATAGGTCCTTAATGTAGTCTATAATTAAATTTTTAGATAACTGCTTTATTTTTCTAAATATAATATAAATCTAATTCCCTACCGTTTGTCTCCAGACTCCTCCCCAGCCATTCTTCCTTCTTCTGGACTTGTGATGTCTTCAGTGCCCCCCCTTCTTTCAGTGTCACAAATGCAAGTTCCCAAATCCGATTACTAATCTGAATTTAAATACGCATGCGCTACTCAACGATGTTGCCGCCCACTGCGCATGCGCTAATTGCCTTGCCAATGCTGCAGTCCACTACGCATGCGCTAATCACTGATATATTTTTGCAACTGACGTTGACGCATGCGCAAAACTGGTGCATGCGCGAAACAGGAGCGCGTGTGGATTGGGATTGCAATAAAATTTGAATAGCGCATGCGCAGATGAGAATGAAGGCCGATGACGTGGAGTCACGGCTCCCTAACGTCCATAATCTCAATTGGATAAGAGGACAACGGGATCGCTAGGTAAAAAAAACACACTTATAAGGTTTGAATTTGTGAAGCTTTAGGGATAGATTTATAACAGCGAAAACTCGATTTAGGCTACAAATGATAAAAAATTAAGAATGAAAGTCCTATTGGTTTTAATAAAATAATGCTATACTACATTGTAGTATCGAGATACATAGATTTTCACTCACAGTTTCCAATAGAATCCAGTTTAGTTAAACAGTCTTTGGTTATTGAGATAGCTGAAGGAATTGATACAGGAGTTTCAGGAGAGTACCTGTTTGCTTTCTCCGTGGTAGCGTCTGTAAAAGGCTCCGATGATCCGCCGCTGAAGCTCTGTGATACTGAGAACGAGGCTGACTCACCAACTTTGTAGAGAGCGTATGAGGCTGACTGAGTGGAACGCTTCAGTGGTATCAGGTGAGAGATAATCCAGGAGAGTTGAGGAACTTGGAAAATGCAATAATTAAAAGGTTTGTACACGTTATGAAAGAGTGTTTAATGGAAACCCAAAGTCTTTTTATCTTGAGTTAGGAAATCCCACGAAGCGATGAGTAGGCAATTTGAAGTTAGGTGAAAAGGGGCGATGAATTTAGCAGGCTTAAACAAAGTGAGAGACCAAACTACTATTAATTCAATGAACACTCACAATTATCAAGCAAGGAGGAGGAGTAGAACAAATCCTTTTATAGGGAGTGAGGAGGAGGTTTTGAGTTAAAGGAACAGCATATATATGACAGGGACATTTGACTTTTATATCAAAGTCCTCATCTTGTTTTTTTATATTAGCTTGCAGTTCTATCAGAAAAATGTATAATTTTTCCTGTCTAGAGAAGTATCCACTGTACCTTCACTAGTGTTCTGCTTAGATTTACCAATCGCTCTGAGATACTGATTGCTGATTTTGTCTCCAGGACCATAAGCTTGGTAATAGACTGAGAATTTTAACTCTGTCTTCTTTGTTTGGTACTGCACACTTTTCTTTAAGAGCCTCAATTAATCTGTCATATTCTTCTTTTGACGGAGTTTTGGCACTGTTATACTCTGCTGGAATTGTCTCATCCAACCATTCTTACAGATTTCTTATCAAAGTTTCAGAAATCCTTCTTACTTTAGATCTCAAAGCAATGTGTCTTTTATTTGCTCTTATCTTCCTAATCCTGGATGCAGGGGATACTCACAGAGCAGCACAAGCTGAGTCAACAGGTAGCAGGTTGGACACAGTGACCTACCAGGGACAAGTTCTAGAGGATAGTTATTTTCTTTTGTACTCTAATCGAATTTCTCAAAGTCCTTTTGTAATAGGTTTGTTGTGATACTCCAAGAGATTACAACAACTGTCACCAAATAGATGATGATATTTCAATAGAAATTTGTTTTAATGGTGTAGCGGGAAGAGGAACTTCCCAGAAGCAGGAACAGAACCCAGTGGCAGAGAACAAATAAACAAACAAAGTCCAATCCGTCACAACAGGCAAGGATGAGGCAGAAATCAAAGTCAGGAGTCCGAGGTCAGGGCAGGCAGCAAAGAAGTAATGTCAAAAACAAGCCAAAAGGTCAAAAGCCAGGGAAATCCAGAATACAAGTTTAATGAAATAGAATAGGTGCTTAGTCTCTGTGAATCAGCCAGCAGAATAACTCAGCAATGAGTGAGAGGGCTGTCCAGGCTTTAAACCTTGCAAGGGCCAGGAACACCACCATTGCTCAGGTAACGCAGGTACAGCAGTTACCACTGAGCACCTATGAGAGACAAGAGTGTAATCACAGAACACTCCCCCTGTCTGTCAGGAGCCAGGAATGTCTTGTGTACGTCAGACACCCACAAACAATGTGACAGTCGCAAGCGGTCCCGCGACCGCACCCGCTGAGACACCCGTCGGTGCCCAGATAAGAGGGTACCCCTGGTACCACGACACATGGTACTTATAAACTGATGTAACATCACATCCTACCCCTGAACACAGTAACTCTTACTGCTTTTATCACTGGAAAAACAACACCATGGTGCCGATTTATCTAACCCCGTATGCATCTGTTTCTGCAGACTCGCATGAAACAGCAGTTAAGAAGCAGTGGTCATAAGACCGCTTCTCCTTAACTTGTCCGCCACCTCTGAGGCAGCAGACAGCAATCAGCCTGATCTGATCAGGCTGATTGATACCCCCTGCTAGCGGCCAAGATTTTCATGCAGGTCCTCATATCATATTTCAGAACTAGAATATGAGTGTGTGTGTATGTGTGTATATATATATATATATATATATATATATATATATATAATGGTCCTAGCTCCTATATATTTTGCACATTCTTGATGCTTAGACTAAAGGGTAGACTTACCAAGCATCAGATGCTGCTATCTACCCCTGTAAATGTATCGTATCGTACCCCCGTAAATGTAAGTTAAGAAGCAGCGGTCATAAGACCGCTGCTCCTTAACTCGTCCGCTACCTCTGAGGTGGCGGACAGCAATCGGCCCGAACGAATATGATCGTGTTGATTGACACCCCCTGCTAGAGGCAGCGAATGTGCAGGGGGCGGCTTTGCACAAGCATTTCACGAGAAATCGCCCCCCATAGCTCTGTTTATGATACTGTTCATTTGTAAAACACCCAAGTGAACACTGTATTTCCATATTTGTTTAAAATCTATTCTTGCATCACTTGAAACTAAGAAATTTCAGCTCCTAGCATCTAACTCACAAGAATGCAGCCAACACACAGACAAGCTGTGTCCATACACTTGCAGGTTTGGACATGCCCAGACATGCAGAGACAAGTCTTTCTCTCCTAATGTCATGTGTGTGCATGCACCAACATAATAGATCATGCTTCACTGTTGCAAATATCAAATGTAGCAACATTTTAGAGGTCATTGTCAAGCATAAGCTACTGTATGTCAATCATAAACATAATTAGTATAAAATACTGTTATTTTTTATTATTTGTTATGCTTATATTGCATCTTATCATTTCTCAAAACCCATGAATAAAGTAGGTTTTTCTCCAGATTTCTACTAGCCCTAGCTCTGTAACCAGTGGACTCTCAAACTCAAACAAAATATTTACTTCTGAATTCTACCATAGAGGATTTATATCTGTAAAAATTTAAGGTTCTATCTCGTCCCCTAATAATCAACCTGAAATTGAGGGGAAATGTTAAAAAAACCACCCATTCTCACCGCAATAAAAAAAAGAGAAGACTTAAATTGAAAATAAATAAATAAGAGAAGCCTTTTTTTTTTTTTTTTTTTTAATAGATCAAGTGGTGGGGGGGGAAACTTAGTTACTTTAGTGATATGTGTTTTAAGATATTATAAATTCAAACTGACTATTTCTTATATAGAAATCAGGGGGCAATGTATCAATATAGATTTCTTTGTGGTTGAAAAGGCAGAAGGTATGTTAGTTTTTTTTTTTCTGGTAATAAGGGAAGGGAAAATGTAAGAATATTTTTTTTTTTTTCTGGTGTTGTCGTTTTTTCTTATTGTCATGCTTAGTCTTTATAAAACTTAATTTAGGAAATTGGTTAAAACAGAAAAAGTATATATTTCATTAGGTACTAGTTGAAACAAAAAGTATAGATTATGTAAATATTATACTGTGATTGTGTTTAAAATTTGGAAAGATTGATTTTTGTATTTGATGTATGAAATCAATAAACCTTCTGAAAAATAAATAAAAAAGAAGCCTTTTAAAGCCTTAAAAAAGTTCTGCATGCACACTATTCTTATCTAGGTACCCCCTAAAAAAATTAGCACTGAGACTCGAACCCTTCCTATTATAAGTTGCCCCTAAGGGGTAGATTTATCAAGCAGCGGATGATGCAATCTACCCTCAAAGTTTCAGGTCTTCCTGAAACTTAAGTTAAGAAGCCTTGGTCATAAGACCGCTGCTCCTTAACTCTCATCCACCACGATTGGGATGATTGACACCCCCTGCTAGCATCCGATTGGCCCGAAAATGTGCAGGGGGCGCAATTGCACAAGCATTTCACCAGACATTTGATAAGTCTACCCCTAAAAGTTAAACTTTCATTGATTTTCATCATTACATTAGGACTTAAATTCTAAAGGGTAGATTTATCAATGCGCGGGCGGACATCATCCGCTGTAGCAGATCATGTCCGCCGCACATCGATACATTTTTGTCATTGCACAAGCATTTCTAGTGAAATGCTTTTGCAATGCCACCCCCTGCACATTTGCTGCCGCTAGCAGGGGGTGTCAATTAACCCGATCATATCCGATCGGGCTGATTGCTGTGCGCCGCCTCAGAGGTGGCGGACGAGTTAAGGAGCAGCGGTCTTATGACTGCTGCTTCTTAACTTACATTTCCGGCGAGCCAGAAATTACGGGGGTAGATAGCAGCATCCGCTGCTTGGTAAATCTACCCCTTAGTCTAAGCATCAAGAATGTGCAAAATATATAGGAGCTAGGACCTTTTTATATACTATATATATATATATATATATATATATATATATATATATATATTAAAAATAGGGGGTGTGAGAGAGTAGGTAATATTGCTAATTTGCTCTAAATGGTGCCACCCTTCTAGTAGATATAACAAATATATAATAAAGATAGAAAAAATACCAGGGTATATAAGATTACCCAAAAAAAAACAACATCAAAAACAATAAGGGGTTAACCAAAAAACTTATAAGTATATGCTGTGTTTTCCACCTAATTATTATACTTGCTAGTGACTCTTTATCCAGCAGTACTAATTGCGGTACATCTATCTTCCTTAAGAGGAGATTCCCTGGTATATACAAAGAGTGAAAATAAGCGCTTTTCTATACAAAATACAGTTCACCTCTGTTTGGACTGCAGTCATATGTATAACATGTATTTTGCCTACTTACCATATATGTCCTATAAACATTAGTTTCTATGTACTATTCATTAGAAATATAAGTTTTTTGGTTTACCCCTTATTGTTTTTGATGTTTTTTTTTATTTATAGTACAGGGAAAGAACTAGGTCTCAGTGCACTTTAAATGTTTTAGATTTTGCTGTCTATAGTGGTGACTGAAACTGACAGATAAGATACCGCTATATACTTGAGTGTATTTTTGGGAACTAATTATAAATAAATTTTTGAAAGTCTTTTATGTGTGCCGTGTATTTATCCCTTGCTGTTCTAGGGTAATCTTATATACCCTGGTATTTTTTCTATCTTCATTATATATTTATATATATATATATATATATATATATATATATATATATATATATATATATATATATATATATACAAATACAAGCAAGGGAATTTCCAGCCGTGAGTAGATTAAAACTTGTAACTTTATTGGAATATATTTAAAAGCATATACAAAACATGGGGAAGTAAAAGGGCATCAGATCAGGTCAGGTCTTACGCGTTTCAGCTCCGTTGAGCCGTACTCATAGACCTATATATATATATGTACACACACATATTCTTGTTAAGAAATATGATATGAGGACCTGCATGAAAATCTTTGCATGGCCCATTCCCACTCCAAAGCATAAAATGAGGTAATGCATGGCACATTCTCATTCTGAAGGGAGGTAGGAGGGGGTAAACAAAACCTGACAAATAAATTAGCTAAAAGTATTAACCCAAGCCTCCCTGGGAGAAAGTGAAATAAGTACAATTTTTATATGTATTTTAATGCAAAAGGAAGCAAAATAAATAATGAATGTATAGTGCAATAATGTTTCATTTTCAGTAATGAAACATTTTGGGCCAGAATACGAGTGGAGTGCAAAATATTGCTTACGCAAGCACAATATTTGCGCTCCACTCAGTAATACCATTGCACGTAAATGTGTGCTGGTATTACAAGTTGAGAGCAATTTGAAGGCGACCTCGTGTTCAAATTGATGGGATGCTTTGCGCTCACGAGAGTGCGCTTTCATTGGCTCCAATGGGAGCCTTTTTCTCATGCTGTGGCACACGCAGCGAAACGAAGGGGGTAAGTTGCGCAGCGATGGGCAGCAAAATTTAAATATAAATGTATGTGAATATATAGATATATATTTATGTATTTATATGTGTATAATACACATATTAACACATAAATATATATGTATATAAGCATATACATATATATTTACAGTGAGCACACAGTCCCCATAGACCACTATGTAAAGGTACTTTTCAGTGTCATTTTTTTCTAACACCCCAGACCCACTCACTTTATCCCCTAAAAACTTCATTCTGTTTAAAAATAAAAAATAAAAAAAAGACGCTACAATTTTATTTAAACAAAAAGGGACCTCACTTAATTTTGGGGGAAATTAGGGGATATTTTTAAAATTAACCAATTTTTGGAGCACTAATAGCTACCGCAAGCTTGCGATAGCATTAACCAACCACCGGTGGCTGGTTATTTATCTTGCGCCGCAAACAAGTGAATTTTCCAGTTTAAGGGCGCCAGATAAATTTGCGCATTCTTATTTTGAAGTACAATAGGAGGTAATGGAACATTCTTATTCTGAAGAATCTCTAAGGCAATGCATGGCATATTCTCATTCTGATGTATAGTTTAAGATAACACAAAGTATATTCCCATTCTTTTGTATAATATTAGGTAATGCATGGCACATTCCCATTCTATACAATAATTAGTTGATGTTTGACACTTTAAAGTTCAGTAAGAATCAATGAATGTTACATTACCATTCTAAAGTATAAACTGAATTAATGCATGGCATATTCCCATTCTGAAGTATTATATTAGGTAATGCATGGCAAATTCCCATTCTGAAGTATCATATTAGGTAATGCATGGCAAATTCCCATTCTGAAGTATCATATTAGGTAACACATGGTATATTCCCATTCTAAAGTATAAACGGAGGTAATGCATGGCATAATCACATTCTGAAGTATCATATTAGGCAACACATGGTATATTCCCATTCTAAAGTATAAACTGAGGTAACACATGGTATATTCCCATTCTAAAGTATAAACTGAGGTAACACATGGTATATTCCCATTCTAAAGTATAAACTGAGGTAACACATGGTATATTCTCATTCTAAAGTATAAAATGAGGTAATGCATGGCATATTCCCATTCTGAAGTACCATATTAGGTAACACATGGTATATTCCCATTCTAAAGTATAAACTGAGGTAATGCATGGCATATTCCCATTCTGAAGTATCATATTAGGTAACACATGGCATATTCCCATTCTGAAGTACCATATTAGGTAACGCATGGTATAGTCCCATTCTGAAGTATTATATTAGGTAACGCTTGGTATAGTCCCATTCTGAAGTATTATGTTAGGTAACACATGGCATATTCCCATTCTGAAGTATCATATTAGGTAACGCATGGTATAATCCCATTCTGGAGTATTATATTAGGTAACACATGGTATATTCCCATTCTAAAGTATAAAATGAGGCAACACATGGCATATTCCCATTCTGAAGTATCATATTAGGTAATGCATGGCATATTCCCATTCTGGAGTATCATATTAGGTAACACATGGTATATTCTCATTCTAAAGTATAAAATGATTTAATGCATGGCATATTCCCATTCTGAAGTACCATATTAGGTAACACATGGTATATTCCCATTCTGAAGTATAAACTGAGGTAATGCATGGCATATTCCCATTCTGAAGTATCATATTAGGTAACACATGGCATATTCCCATTCTGAAGTATTATATTAGGTAACGCTTGGTATAGTCCCATTCTGAAGTATTATATTAGGTAACACATGGCATATTCCCATTCTGAAGTATCATATTAGGTAATGCATGGCATATTCCCATTCTGAAGTATCATATTATGTAACACATGGTATATTCCCATTCTGAAGTATCATATTAGGTAACACATGGTATATTCCCATTCTGAAGTATCATATTAGGTAACACATGGTATATTCCCATTCTGAAGTATCATATTAGGTAATGCATGGTATATTCCCATTCTGAAGTATCATATTAGGTAATGCATGGTATATTCCCATTCTGAAGAATTATATTAGGTAACACATGGTATATTCCCATTCTAAAGTATAAAATTAGGTAATACATGGCATATTCCCATTCTGAAGTATCATATTAGGTAACACATGGTATATTCCCATTCTGAAGTATCATATTAGGTAACACATGGTATATTCCCATTCTGAAGTATCATATTAGGTAATGCATGGTATATTCCCATTCTGAAGTATCATATTAGGTAATGCATGGTATATTCCCATTCTGAAGAATTATATTAGGTAACACATGGTATATTCCCATTCTAAAGTATAAAATTAGGTAATACATGGCATATTCCCATTCTGAAGTATCATATTAGGTAACACATGGTATATTCCCATTCTGAAGTATTATATTAGGTAACGTATGGCATTGGCATATTCTGATTCTGAAGTATCATATTAAGTAATGCATTGCACAGTGTAAACATCAAAGCATTGTATGGTGCATTCAAATTCTGATGTATAGAATTAAGTAAAGCATGACACATTCCTTTTCTGACATTTAAAATGAAGCATGCATACCACCTTACCATTCTATTCACTATGATATTATTAAGTTGTTTTTCCTGTTTGTTTAGATGAAAGCTAAGTGATATCACGTTAAATCCCAGGCCATTTGTAAACATGTTTTAGCTTTCTATCTTTCTTTTGTAGCTTTTAAATATCTACTTTCCTAAATCCTATAAAGGTCTGCTGTCAGTCAGGAAATGTGATGTTTTTAGTTTACTCTTATTGCTATTCCTAGGAAAATATTCCTGAAATGCATTTTTAAAAAACCTGGTCAGCTTGGTTTACTTACCTATCAATTCTCCATTATAGATTCACTTTTTAAGAAGCGACAGGCAGAGAAGTTGCTGTTCCACCCAGAAAGCAAACTTCCTTTCGTGAGTAAAGTATTTGCTAAGAGAATCAGCAAAGATTATCTCAGTGTTGTAAAGATATGTATTTATTAAACAAATGCAACTCGTTCTTTCTGCTTGCAAATGGCACTTGAAACCTATTTAAACGTTTTCACATAACTCTTCTAAATAATTTTAAGAGAAAGTCTAAACATTAAAAGCTAAAAAAAAGAACATAATGAATAGATTATTATTGTACTGCCAATAAACACCCATTTTATTCAGAGACATTCTGCAATAATAAAAATCCTCAAAGTCGTTAGCATTTTGTTATTGCACAAATAGTCACTGGTAACTAGGGGCACATCTAGGGTGATACTTTTAGTTCAGGCGAAACCTGAACACTCTTGCCCACGCCCAGTGTAGCAATTTTTTTTTAGAGTATACGCTATGCATATAACACATACACACAAACACACATAGACAGCCACACACTCTCTCAAACACTCACACTCTTTCACACACTCACACAGACACTGACACTTACAAAGACACTGACACACAGTCACTCACACATACAGTCTCTCACACACATTCTAGAAAATAAGACTGGCAACAACTTGAGTAAATAATGTGTTTTAGAACTGTAATGAATTTTCTTAAAATACACTTACAAACAAACGTTATTAAGACACTGTGATTCATAGACTTGTAATTAAAACTCAACAGTCCATTTAGAATGTACAATAGTTATTTGGGAGGGAACTGACGATTGACCATTAACGGGGGGTCGGAGTAGGGAGAATTTCAGCTAATTGATGGCATGTCCCTGCAGGAAACGGCATCAGCACTAGGAACATGGAAAGGCTAGGACGTAAAATAAAGTTCACCCAGACAGTGATTGACACCACATAGCTCATTTTGTTGCAAAAGGAAGATAAGCACAATATCTAAACAAAATAAATAAATGAACATAAAATACAAACAGGACACACTAAACCAGGTTACTTAAAACAATATCTCTTGTAGAAAAAAAGGACAGCAAATTATAATTGCTGCAACAAATTTCCCAATAATAAAACATATGAACAAAATCATGCATTTCACCAACAGAGAAAAATACTTTACCAAAAAAAACAAATATCAGCAATATATAGAAATATGTAGTTATAAATAAATAGAACATATTCTTCATATGTAGTTATAAATAAATATAACATATTCTTCAATGTGAAATATTTATGGTTAAATGCGATCGGCTTTGCACGACTTATTGGGTGTTTTTTTCCGCTTTTGTGCTCTTTTGAAGTCTATGGGGTAATACATTAACATGGTCGCAATATCCTAACCTGCTTTTTTCCAGGGTTGGGTTAGTGCAAGTTGGGTCAACTTGCAATACGTGCGCTCCCCGAAGTGTGCAAAAATCCAAAGTCTAGCGGAGTTTATGCTAAAGCAGGAACATAAACTACTACTCCACTTGTAACCAAGCTCCTAGTTACCACTGCATCTCTGAAACTGTCCCTCTGCACGACATTCTGGCGTGTGGGCTGTGCTTCCACATCACGTCACCAGCCAGCAGCAGCTTAAGGGCTAGATTTATTAAAGCCCTATGGCTGCAAGTTCTCATAAGAACTTGCTCACCGTATTTATCAAGCAGCGGTCACCAGACCGCCGCTTCCTTAACCTATTCGCCACCTCTAAGGTGGCGAAATTCAATCTCCTCGGTCTAGTCAGACTGAGGAGATTGACAGCTCCTGCATGTGCTTGATTGGCTGTGCGCGGGCGGGGGGCGGATTGCACGCAAGCGCAAAATTGCGCTCGTGTGCAATAGCGAATACCTGTGGGTAATTTCGCCCCGCCACAGGGGAGCTGAGGCATACAGGGGTGCGTATACGCGCCCCTGTACGCCTCAGCTTTAATAAATCTAGCCCTAACTAGTAATAAAACATTATTATCAGGTTAGCCCCACAAGCTGTACTTGCTTGTTGCACTTGCTTGAGGAGAGAGCAGTACCAGCAGATGAGCCCATAATGGGCAAAACAGCATTGCCCTTTGCGCTCGGGCCAAAGTTGCATTAGCGCGCCGCATACTCACCAAAACCCGGTCCTGATTCCATTTTAAACCCAAACACACACTTTGAAACCCGGTGGTAACCCTAGGCTGATTAGTCTATCATTTAATAGTTATTAGCATGTCAACAGCTGCCGGTGAGACATTTCTTTACCTCAGCACTATGGAAATCAGCCATTTTCATTGTTTTTCACAGCACTTTTCTTCTTATGGTTTCAATGGATAATGGCTTTATACGTATACGGACAACAAACACCTTACAGTTACAATATTTATATACAGCCTTCCAATAGATTAACATATTAAAAGAGAATCTGAATGTTAATAGAACAGATTAGCGCCTTGTTTGCTGCATTTTTATGGTGAAAATCTATCTACCATTTTACTTAAAGGGGCCAATCTGGACTTGAGTAAGGTCAGGTGATTATAGGGCTCGCCACTGACATTATGTTAACAATATCTCAATTTCTTATCTTCAGTAGAAACAGATAAGATAACAAACTAGAATTAGAGAGAGATAATATGACAAGATTAGTTCGTGAAACCTGTTATGTGCTGTTTCAGTTTTCAGGACTGGAAAATGCACAGTTTTAATGTTTATATTACAGGAAAATGGAACAAAATAAATTAAGCGTAATGGAAAACGAAGTTTTTTTATATTAGTCTCAAAGTGTTTACTTTCCCTAACGTGCCAATCTTGTTAATCTGATCCCAATCCAAAGTCTTGATTTACGGGAATTTTTTTTATTATCAAATTCATCAGCTAAAAGAACTTGATAAAACCACAGACAATACTTTTTGACTTATTACTGTGTAACCCAAAGGTTTTGAATGTAACTTTAGCTTTGCACATAAACAAAACACACTAACAACTTACCCCCCACCATACTGAATGACAACTTCAACAGATATAATTTTTTTGTTTTTAAGGGGGTATTAGTTTAGGAATACATTTTTTTTATTTTGGATGATTCCGTTTTTTATTTTCTGTAATGTTACTTTTTTTTTGTAATCTTAGCAATTTGTTTTTGGTAATGTTACTTTTTTTTTTTTAAATGTAATGTTAGTTTTTTTTCTGTAATGTTAGATTTTTTTATTTTGTGTAATTTCAGATTTTTATTATTTTCTGTAATGTTAGATTTTTTTGTAGATTAAGCTTAGGTTTTATTTTTTTCACAGGTAAGTTTTTATTTATTTTAAGGTAGTTAGTATATTGTAACTTTAATTTAAAGTTAGGGGGTGTTAGGTTTAGGGGTTAATAGTTTAATTTAGGTAGTCGCAATGTGGGGGTCGGCAGTTTAGGGGTTAATAGGTTTATTTTATTAGTAACGATGTGGGGGGACGGCGGATTAGGAGTTAATTGGTTTATTTTAGAAGTAGCGATGTGGGGGGGGCGGCGGTTTAGGGGTTAATAAGTTTATTTTAGAAGTAGCGATGTGGGCGGATGGAGGTTTAGGGGTTAATAGGTTTATTTTACTAGTAGTGATGTGGGGGGACAGCAGTTTAGGAATTAATAGGTTTATTTTAGTAATTGCGATGTTGGGGGAGCGACGGTTTAGGGGTTTACAGCTTTATTTATTAGTTGAGATGCTGGGGGTGGCGGTTTAGAGGGTAATCGTGTAGTTTATGGGTGTTAGTGTACTTTGTAACATATTTTTTATGGGTTTTGTGAAAAAAAATTTTTTTGTAAATCCATAATTACAGGTAAATATTGCCATACCGTGCCACTCGTAATACTGAGTAGCTGACCATTCCGCACGCAAAGGCAATTTTTTTAGCGGTAAAGCCATACCACACAATTTGTAATCTTGGTCTTTGTGATTATAAAACACTTAAAGGGACAGTCTACACCAGAATTTTAATTGTGTTAAAAGATAGATAATCCCTTTATTACCCATTCCCCAGTTTTGCATAACCAACACAGTTATATTAATATACTTTTAACCTCTGTGATTATCTTGTATCTAAGCCTCTGCAAACTGCCCCTTTATTTCAGTTCTTTTGACAGACTTGCAGTTTAGCCAATCACTGCCTGCTCCCAGATAACTTCACGTGCATGAGCACAGTGTTATCTATATGAAACACGTGAACTAACACCCTCTAGTGGTGAAAAACTGTTAAAATGCATTCTGAAAAGAGGTGGCCTTCAAGGTCTAAGAAATTAGCATATGAACCTCCTAGGTTAAGCTTTCAACTAAGAATACCAAGAGAACAAAGCAAAATTGGTGATAAAAGTATATTGGAAAATTGTTTAAAATGACATGCTCTATCTGAATCATGAAAGTTTATTTTGGACTAGACTGTCCCTTTAACATTAAAGCATATTTCTTGTGATGCAGTACTTCATTGCTGATATGTACTTTGAGGATACAGTAAAAATACATTAATGTCCCTTTTATTTTGAACATTTAAGGCACCTGAGCCCTCACCTTGATGACCTTATAGCAGAGCCACCTGCGGTTTGTGTAGTTTTTAAAGGGAAATTAAAGTCACAATTCAATTTTCATGGTTGAGAAAGAACATATCATTTTAAGAGACTTTTGAGTTTACTTCTATGATCAAATTAACTTTGTTCTCTTGGTAACATTTGTTGAAAAACATACATAGGTAGGCTCAGGAGCAGCAATGCATTACTGGAAACTAGTTGGTGATTGGTGGCTACACACAAATGCCTTATGTTGGTGGTAATGTATTCAGCTATGCCCCAGTAGTATATTGCTTTAACTATGTGTTTAATCCCTTTGCAAGGGTAAAACACATAGGGCCAGATTATGAGTGGAGCGCTATTTAGATCTTTCACTAGAGCGCTAATTGCGCTAGAAGTAAACTCGTTGGGTTACGCTTGTATTAACAAGTTGAACATGCTCACCTGAAGTGCGCAAACAGCTTACTTCTCGTGAGATCGATAACCTATATCCCATAGAAGTCAATGGAGCAAACAAAGTTGGGAAAAACGCCCTACTCGCGTGCTAACCCGAACTCATGTTCTCATGTGCACTAAACCGACATGAAAAGATCTCATTGTTAAAACCTTTGCCTGCCTTTTTTAACACCTGACACCTCATATCTTTGAGCCCTTTTGTGTGCAATTTTCTTTTCAATATTTTTTATTAGATGCTATTATGAGTGTTACTATACTTTGTAATGTGTTTTTGATGTGTTTTGTGAGATTTTTTTTGTTTTGCAAAAAAAGTTAACCACAGCTCTGAGTACGCGCTAACCCGATTAGCATTAATTTGAATTGCGCTCAAGCGATCACGTTTACTTTCAACTTGTAATACAAGTGCAATTTAACCTGCGTGAAAACCTGATTTTGCTGCTTGCGCACACTCGTAATCCGGCCCATAATTATATGGAAGCAACAATTCAGTCATAACATTCTCTAACACATTAAAGCATTTTTATTTTATTTTTTGCACTTTTATGTTCCCTTGATTCTCCCACCCAACATCATCCAAGTTAGTGTAAAGGTACCTTCCTCCCTCCCCCATCAGAACTTCTCTCTTTGTAACTTCTTCCTGCATTAATTTCAGCATTTAGCCTCTTGGCGCCTGACCAGTATGTTAACAGTCCCTGGGGGGCAGGTGCATGGCATGTTTGTATGGTTTTGTTTTTAATAGTTCAGCATTTGATTGAGCCAAAAGTCTTTTGCTGTTTTTTTCCACTTTATCTCAACTTACTTACTTACATTTTCTTCCCAGCATCCAAATTAATATTTTGTTATTTCACCAACAAAGAAAATGGCAGAATTACTAGCAGCAGTGTCAGGTACACTTGAAGACACAGACTGATGAGGAACCATCAGATCAGTTTTAGAATTGCCATGGACAGTATGTTTTAGGGCCACTATAGATAGTAATGGAAGAAGTAGGCAGTCTGAGTCTTTAATTAGATTCTGTTTAAATATGTAGATGATTGTAAAATTATTTATTGGTTTGTTTAAGGGTAATGTACTTGCTGAATATTCGTGTTGCACCTTATTATTAAAGGAATACGTCATGGTTGAAGGGTGTGTGAGATCAATGAGTGAATTTGTCTAAAATGTCTAATACATAAGAATTTGTGATACAAAACTACCACTTTATGGAGGGTTATGTACTGTATATAGTTGTTAAATGGATGCATAAAGCACCAAACTATCTGGCTTAACTTTGCAAGTTGACCTATAAGAGTGAATTTGTTTACAGCTTAGCTGAAGAGTGAAATCACAAGACAAGCCAATCATTAACACTACTACAACTGGAAGGCCAACTATTAGCTATTAGCAAAGTATTAACCCAGTCACTACCAGCTGCCAAATATTAAAGGTTGTTTACGACTAAAATGTGCACAGCATTATCAAACTTACAATGCAGGACTAGTATAGTGTACAGTGTAGGTAGTATACTATTATAGCAACAAGCATTATTAATGCAAAATAACTTTACAAGGGAAAAGGATCCGGCATAATGTGTTTCATCCCTTTGGTGACTCAGCCAAACATGTTTTACCCAGTTTCTGTCTATGAGTACCATTGATCTAAAATAGCGTGCAAACTCTACCTACAGAGCTTACAGTCTAATAGAATATATCCTGGAGATTCATACCTCAAGAAAATCAAGTGGTATAATTAGTCATTTTAAGTGAACAAAGAGCTGTTTTGTGTTTGTTACTGATAACCAACACTGTGGTGTGTAAGTGGCAACCTGAAGGTTAAAGTGATGGTAAACTTTCCCCTTTGTATAAATAGATCCGAAATGTTACTAATATTTTAGATGGAGTTGAATTAATCAGTTGTAATGAAGATGCTCTACAACTTACTTTGTAATGTAGCTCTAAAATTCAAATACCCCATCCGCACACGTTAAAAGTATTTTTTTTGATGAGCAAACTGTTCTCCAGTCGGCGCTCATCAAAAAATACTTTTGAAGTGGACGGCCGGAGCATAGGGTATTTGGATTTTATAGCTATATTAAAAAGTAAAAGCGCATCTTCATTACAACTGATAAATTAAACTCCATCTAAAATATCGTTAACATTCCTTATACAAAGGGGAACAGTTACATCACTTTAAATGACTGAATTTATTTGCATAAATAAATAGTTAAACATTCTTAGGCCAGGCTTTCTTATAATATCCGGTTTTAGAAGAAAGTTATGTGGACATCTCAATGCCATTAGAAAAGAGAGCAGCAGCCTGACATAGGGGGGCCGATTCATCAAGCTCCTTTAGGCTCGCCGGAAACAGGAGTTAAGAAGCAGCGGTCTTAAGACCGCTGCTTCTTAACTCGTCCGCGACTTCTGAGGTGGTGGACACCAATCTGCCTGATCGTATATGATTGCGTTGATTGACACCCCTTGCTAGCGGGCGATTGGCCGCGAATCTGCAGGGGGCGGCATTGCACAAGCAGTTCACAAGAACTGCTTGTGCAATGATAAATGCCGACAGTGTATGCTGTCAGCATTTATCGATGTGCGGCGGACATAATCCGCTACATTGTTTCGTGTCCGCTCGCACTTTCATAAATCGGCCCCATAGAGTTTACCTGTGAAAAACTCATACAATTGAATTTTTTAACATTTCTCACTCACTCAGGGCCTGATGATCAGAAAATTGTCAGCATGGAGAGAAATTACTCTAAATCTTTCAGGGCTTTTTTTTATCATTATACTGTAATATACAGAACCAGCATAGTGAGATAAACAGCTAAAAACACACCCCAAAAAATTAAAAATATACCTAACACTAACCCCACAATATCTACTCACTGTTCCTGAAGTCCGTACATCCATCTCCATCCAGGCGGCAAGAAGTCTCTTTTGAACAGCCAATAGGATTTCAGAAGCTATTGGCTGATTTGAATTTGAAGAATCAAATCAGCCAATAGGAATGCAAGGTACGCCATTTTGAAACGGGTACCTTGCATTCAACTTCAGTGTACGGCAGTGACCGTATGAAGAGGACGCTTCACGCAGGATGTCATCACTGGTCCAGGATAGCTCAGCGCCGCCAGGTTGAAGATAGAAGACGCCCCCGTGATGGATAAAGATGTCGCCGCCTAGATGTAGACTTCTTGCCGCCTGGATGAAGACTTCTCGCTGCCTGGATGGAGATAGATGTCCGGACTTCAGAAACCGTGAGTAGATTTTCTGGGATTAGTGTTAGGTATTTTTTTATTTTTTGGGGTGTTTTTTTTCAGATTTAGGGCTTTGGTCAAAGTGTAAAAGAGCTGAATGCCCTTTTAAGGGCAATGCCCATACAAATGCCCCTTGAGGGGCAATGGGTAACTTAGATTTTTTTTAGAGCTAGGTTTTTTATTTTGCGGGGTTGGTTTGCTGGTGGGTTTTACTGTTGGGGGGGACTTTGTATTTTTTTACAGGTAAAAGAGCTGTTTAACTTTTAAGGGCTATTGGTAGTTTATTGTAGGTTAGGGGGTGTTTTTATTTTGGGGGGCTTTTTTATTTTTATAGGGCTATTAGTTTAGGTGAAATTGTTTTTATTTTTGATAATTTCGTTTATCATTTTTTGTAATCTTAGTGTTTTTTATTTTTCGTAATTTAGTGTTTATTATTAGTGTATACATTTTTTCGTAGTGTTAGGTTTTTTTAAATTTGTAATTTTGATTTTTTTAATCAGTAGTTTTTTTATTTTATTAGAATAGTAATGTTAGGTTAATTTATAGTTTAAACTTAGTTTTTTTTTATTTCACAAGTAAGTTTTTTTTTAATTTTAAGATAGTTATATTCTAATTTTAATTTAAAGTTAGGGGGGTGTTAGGTTTAGGGGTTAATTGTTTAATTTAGTGTTTTGCGATGTGAGGGGTTAAGAGGTTTAGTAGTTGGTTTAGGGATTAATAGGTTTATTTAGTGGCTGCGATGTGGGGGCCCGGAGATTTAGGGGTTAATAGTTTTTTTTAGCGGTGGCGATGTCGGGGAGCAGCAGTTTAGGGGTTAATATATTTAAATAGTGTTGGTGATGTGGGTGGGCGGCAGATTAGGGGTTAATAACTTTATTTAATAGTGGCAATGTGGGTGGGCGGCAGGTTAGGGGTTAATAAGTTTAATGTAGTGTTTGCAATGCAGGAGGGTGGCGGTTTAGGGGTTAATAGCTAGTTTATGGGTGTTAGTGTACTTTGTAACAGTTAAGTTATGAGTTTTGTGAAACATTTTTGTTACACAAAATCCAAAACTACTTTTGACTTTCACACCCTTTTTTATCAGAAGATTAAAAATGCTTTATTAAAGGGACAGTCTACTCCAGAACTGTTATTGTTTTAAAGATAGATAATCCCTTTATTACTATTTCCCCAGTTTTGCATAACCAACATGGTTATATTAATACACTTTTTACCTCTGTGATTACCTTGTATCTAAGCCTCTGCAGACTGCCCCCTTATTTCAGATCTTTTGACAGACTTGCATTTTAGCCAATCAGTGCTAAATGCTATCTATAAGGCACACATAAACTAGCGCTGTCTAGCTGTAACAAAAACTGTCAATATGCACTGCGATAATAGACAGCCTTCAAGGGCTTAGAAATTAGCATATACCTAGGTTTAGCTTTCAATAAAGAATACCAAGAGGACAAAGCAAATTTGATGATAAAAATAAATTGGAAAATTGATTAAAATCGCATGCCCTATCTGAATCATGAAAGTTTAATTTTGACTAGACTGTACCTTTAAGCATACATCTTACTTGTACAACATTTCTAGTGACATCTATTGTATAATATTGCCTGTGTATGTTTCACAATATATTAAAGGGCCACTGTAAGTAAATATTTTCTATGCATGTTACTAACTAACTACCCCAAATACGCTTTTTATCAATAGCATTTCATTAACGTATCTCTACCATATATCAGAAATCTTGTCTGCAAATTTAATTGTTTTCCAAACCCACTCCGTGGGTATCCTTTGCTCTGTACCAATCCGTTTACAATACCTAGGTTTCAAAATGGCGCTTTAAACACAATTTCATTGGTTTAAGTATTTTGAACATGCAGTGCTGAAAATAGTGGGCAGGATAACGTGACATCATCGGGGAATAAAAGATATAACTTTTATAACGTTAAGAAACTTCATTTTGGAGAAAATATAGGTCAGTAGGTTTTAATTAATGTTTATTAACTTTAATATGTTAGTTGTTTGTCTTAAAAATTATAACAGAAAGTAATCCTTTAAGTTATAAAACCTGGAATTATATATATAGAGTGCATGGAGTTTCACAAGCATATAAAAATTATGGGTGTGAAAGAAAATAGGTTGTTTTGACTGCTTGCTCCTGAGGATTATAATTAGTAAGAATGTTTACTAATGAAGTAGACAGTTTACCAATGCTTTAGGGGCAGCCACTATAATCTTGCCTGAACTGAGGTAAAACATTCAAATCCCAAAGCGATGCCTTTAAAAGACTAGGGGGCATTTAATTTGCAGCAAATCCAATGTAAGATACTGTAGACGGATTTTCACCTGCTAGTCAAAAGCCCTTTTGAGATAATGGGTTCCCATGTAACTACTTTATTTGCCTAATATGAAATTGGTTCATGTTTGGGAGTCAGATTACTTTCAAATTAACAAGACATCTGAGAGTCTCTGTTGAGGGACATCCCTAAAGACTTCAGCTCAAAGAAAGATTAGATGATTTTTCCATTGAGGCAGACGGCTCCAGTCACACCCTGTCTGAATACCTATGGCGCGATCATGTGTGTGGTCAAGTGGCTAAGGCCAGAGAGTCTGTACATACTTACATCGCTCTCCACTTGTAAGTTAGCTGTTGGACACTAGACACTAAGCTGCCTTTTTGTGCCAAAACTAATATTACCTGGCTGTGACATGCACACATTGTGCTGCCAAACTGAAGAACACCTGTGCATTAGTTTCGCAAGACAGGCAAACACCTGTACAATAGTTCAGCTATGGTGGTATTTTATACAGATTTAATGACTGCCGACACTGTGATGTTATGTGTTTAACCCCTGCAACATGGTTAAACACATATGTAAAGAATCCCAAAGGAGCAGCAGAGAAGTGCTGTTACCAACAGCAGTTTCTGCTCGGGACTAGCAGTTCTTTGAGGCTCCCAAGTGTTACTTTAACCGTGTGTTTAGCTCCTTTGTTGGGGTTAAACACATAGGGGGATATTTATCAAAGCTTCAACTGATAATACGATGGAATCCGCTTGAATCTCGCATCATATTCAATGCAAATTGAATCCGCCATAATTATCAAAGCATCAAGATTGTCAAATCTTGAAAAGTGTGTAATATATGCTCCCGCGATCTCAATCCAACGCAGATCCATGCTTGCGTCATCCCAGGTGTTTTTCGAATTCACATTCAACTCTATTTGACCCTTTTCCTAATTTATCAAACATTTAACAGGTACGCTCGCGTCTATTCCGATGCAGCGTACCTATCGTTCAAACCGCCACCCTTGAGGCCGCGGATGCCATAGAAATCAATTAGAGTCTGAAAACACAGAAAGGTTATTTTCAGTGCTGCAAGGCGATGAAGCATATTAGATAATAAAAGTAAATTAGAAACTTCATTAAAATTCTATACTCTTTCTAAATCAAAGAATATTATTGTTCCAAATTTGGTGCAAAGTATTGCTTCAAATTTAACGCACTAGTAGATATAGGGATAGAAATTAAATACATTACTACTTATGGATTATGTTACACCTTTATCTATCATTACAAAGCAAGGGGACAATATTATTGCTCCAAACTTGGTGCACTAGTAGATATAGAGATATAAATGAAATAAATACATAACATAATATAGCTAACTTTCTTTTTTCTTCTTAAATGGAAAGAGTCCACAGCTGCATTCATTACTTTTGGGAAATAAGAGCCTGGCCACCAGGAGGAGGCAAAGACACCCAAGCCAAAGGCTTAAATACTCCTCCCACTTCTCTCATCCCCCAGTCATTCTTTACCTTTCGTCCCAGGAGGTTGGCAGAGAAGTGTCAGAATTTATTTTGTCTCTTATGGAGGGTAGTACTCTTCGACATGGGACGGGAGTTTTAAGTAATCCTATCAGTCTCTCAGTGAGGGCTTGGATGAAAGTTAGAGTCCGGAGATGCAGGGAGAGTCTTTCTGCAAAACTATCCTGACTCATGTTAACAGCTCCTCAAGCAATCAGCGTTATCGAACTTCGCTCCAATGCCTGCTTTCTTTTCCAGGGCAGAGGCAATGCTTCTATCCGTCACACTTGAAGGGCCGTGTTACTTTTCCACGGCGTAGATTCCGGTAAGATCGTTTCATTTTACTTTCTTCGTGAATGTAATGTAATTCAGATGTTTCCCGAGAGGCTACTACCTTGTGGGTCTAACTTAACATAAGGGTCTCAGCGAGTCTCCTTTAGTATCTTGGAATCAAGGGTTAATATCTCCTGAGGGGGGTTATTGAACAGGGTTCTTTTTAATCATGTTTGTTATGTGATTCAACCTGCTTATGTGTGGTGTTAATTGGGCTCATGGATTGGAACATTAAGGCCTCTGGAAGTGACATGACCTTATGGTTGGGCGCGCTTTTTTTGGACTATACGGTTCACCTTGTGGCCGGGCGTGATTACGTTCCGTCTTCCATTTCCACATTCCTGACCGTGTGGCGGTCGGATCCATAGGAGGTGGTGAGTGCCCCAGCCATTGTGGGTGTCAGGTGCCGTTTAGTTTTACTTCTTTAGTCCATATTTGCATATCCTCTATCCAGTTATGAAGGATTCTGATGCTGAGACTGTTCAAATTTTAGATTCAGTTATGGAGGATTCTGATACTGAGACTCTTTTAATTTCAGATTCAGATTCTGTGTCCGGTGACAAATCCGTATTGGCCTTGTTGACACATATCAACCTGTTATGTTTTGTATGCCATATGAGAGCGCCTTGTTCCTCGGGCTCGGGGAATCAAGGGAAAGCTGAGCCATCCGCCTCTGGGGGTCTCGTCCTCGGAGAGGTAAGTTCCCTACCGCTTCATATTTCTGCACATGCGGGTAACCCAGTTTATGATTATTCCTCCATACAGGGTGGAGGTTGCAGCACGTTTTTTCGCTTCCACGTATTTTTGGCGATTATTCATCTGCAAAGTCCAGACGTTTATTTGTGATTGTGCTCGTGTCCTATTGTCCCGGGTCTTCTGCCTTGGGGAGGGCCCTTACAGTTCCCTGCGGATGTAACTGTCCCTGAGTGTTGTGCCTTTTGTTACAGAATTGCGCGCCTTCGTGTATTACTCAGACATGTTTTTCAGTTATTAAATGACCCTATCCTTATCGGATACGGGAATTTTCAGTCTGCTAATTTGAATGGTGTACCTCATTAGACATGTGGGGATGATGTAATCTCCTGATTGTTATTTTATTGAGATCTTTCCCAGTTTATAGAAGATCAGGGCTCTGTTTGGCTGGTCCTGCGTGTAGGCCTGTTTCTTCTTGGGCGTTAACCTCCGGTTTGCCTTATATTTTCTTTTTATCCAATAGGATGTTTTTTATTTTGTTTATTGTTTCCTTCAGGAACCTTCTGGGATCGATACTCTTTGTTACTTCTTTGGAAGTTGTTTTGGACATGTTAGTCCTATGTTAAAAATGGCTGTTTTCCTTTCTTCCTCTCTGAGGGAGGATTTATGCAGCTTGCCCGGGTGCAGGCTGATTCTGTTGGGTTCGTTATGTCTTGTGGCTGTTCAGACATGTGGCGCTGTTCTGCTCGGCTGGTCCGGACGAGGCGCCGAGTGCTCAGGTTATCATTTGTTTTACATGTTTCAACTAAGCATTCAAGAGGACCTGTGGGTCCGTGAGGCTGGAACGATTGTTCCAGTCCTTATAGCCTTCAATCTTGGATGACTGGGTCAGTGGAGTTTGAGCGGTTTGGCCTTCTTTTTTGAAGCTCTGGATTGGTCCATCAACAGCTAGTAGTGTGAATAGCTGACTAGCATGCGGAAGGTTTGCAGTTTGAAACCAGCTGCAGCTCTTTGCACCTTGAATGTGTGGTACATACATATTAGGTGTAAAATGTATTTTTATTATTGAAATAAATGTGTAAAAAGGGAATTGCTATATAGGTGTTTGGGAAGGGCTCAAAGCTGTATATATTTGTATGTGTGTAGGTATATACAGTATGGGTCAGATTAAAAATGGAGCCCTAATTAACGCTCCCGCTTATATTATGAGTTGAAAGTAAACTGTATTC